>NW_024055843.1:0-186657 GCF_902713615.1 Scyliorhinus canicula | reverse complement strand
ACTTAGGAATTCTAGTTTGAGGATTCTCTTAAGGTTAACTTGCAGGATCGGTTGGCAGCAAGGAAGGCAAATGCAATTTAGCATTCATGTTGCGAGGGCTAGATTACAGGAACAGGGATGTAACTGTTGAGGCTCCATGAGGCTCTGGTCAGACTCCATTTGAAATATTGTGAGCAGTTTTGCTCCCCTTTTCTAAAGAAGGCCTTGGAGAAGCTCCAGAGAAGATTCACAAGACTAACCCTCGGAATGACGGACTTTTCTTAAAAGGAGCGGTTGAGGGCTCTGGATCTGTTCTGGATAGAGTTTAGAAGGACGAAGTGCTGTGGGGTGGGGGGGGGGAGGGAAGCGAGGTAGGGGATTGGCTGGGAGGGGGAGCGTGGGGGGGGGGGTCACATTGAAACTTACAGAACAGCGAGAGGCCTATTAGGTGAAACTAGAACCCGAGGGCACAGCCTCAGATTTAAGGGACGATCCTTCAAAACTGAGAAGAGGAGCAATTTATTCAGCGAGAGGGTCTTGAATTTGTGGAACTCATTCCCGCAGAAGGTTGTGGAGGCCAAATCACTGAGTGTCTTTAAGATATAGATAGATAGGTTCTTGATTAATAAGGGGATCAGGGATTGTGGAGAGAAGGCAGGAGAATGGGGATTAGAAACATAAGTCGTGATTGAATGCGGAGCAGACTCAATGGACTGAAAGGCTGGTGTCCGCTCCTATGTCTTATGATTTGATGGTAGGAAGACCATCTATGGACGGCTTGATTGCCGTCACAGATATGGTGGGTGGAAGGGCATCTTTCTATACTGTGAAACTCTCAGACTCCATGACTCTATGACAGGGTCTAAAGCAATGATCACTAATGCAGGATGTAGATTAACCTAAATTGAGATTGAATCTCGTGCAGTGATGACTGATACAGGGTCTAGGATTAACATAAACCGAGACAGGTTGTAGTGCAGCGATCACTGATACAAAGTTTGATTAACCTTAAATGAGATAGCATCTAAAGCAGTGATTATTCATACAGTATCTAGAATATTATAAACTGAGGCAGGATCTATTGCAGTCATTCCTGTTCATATGTGTAAACAGTTAATAGGCCAGACGATTAAAAACGTGGTCGACGAGGCCGGTTATGGGATGATTTTAATAAGGGAGTTGACGTAAAGAGGAGTAGTGTAGAATGGACTTTCGTTTGCGGATTAGTTGCCTGAATACTCTGTATTCATTTTAACTGGCTGCTCGACTATATCTCATGGAAACAGGCACTTGGCAAAGCATGATGGATATTTAGCCTTATTTTTAGTCAAGAAGTTCTGTATGAAACAGTCAGAAGGTCATACAGTGTAAACAAGCATACAGGTGCACACGGTTTTGCTGACAACAGACAATTATTTTTTCTTAGGCGAGGAACTCAAGGCCTGTCCTAGATATTGCTTACTGTAACTTGCTTGCCTTACCTCTGTAAAGCGGGGACATTTGGAATGACTGTGGTCTATCTAATCCCCCCACGAACTTCGTGTTAAATAAAGACCTTTGATGAAAACTCGAAGTGCTGACTATTAATTTCTTCAACAAGTAGGGAATGAATACCAGAGCTTAGGACAGAGACATATGAAGACATCGAAAAGTGAACCAAATAATTCAGAAGATAACATTACATCTTGATCGATTGGAGTTGCAAAAAATAAGAAAACTGTTTCATATGCACACCTACACGAACGGTCAATGCGTTTTTGCAGCGATTTTAGTTGATCTTCCTAACCAGATGAGTGTTGTATGATTGGGTGGGCATTTCTCCCATGAGTGCCCACCATTACAATCGTGGCGATACTGTGAGAACATGGTTATGTCTAACTCTGCCAGTGCATTAGGTGATGGGTTAATATATTTTTAAATTAAATTTAGAGCACCCAATTATTTTTTCGAGTTAAGGGGCAATTTAGCGTGGCCAATCCTCCTACCCTGCATGTCTTTGGGTTGTGGGGGTGAAACCCACGCAGACACGGGGAGAATGTGCAAAATCCACATGGATCGTGTCCCAGGCCCGGGATTCGAACAGGTGATTGGTTAATATAAATCGAGGCATGAAAATAATCACCATCGTGAAAAAAAAACTTTCCAATCGATAGAGTATAACACAAGAGTAAATTAATAATTTTGAACAAAACAGAGATTTCCTCTAAATTTTGGAAATTGCTGTGCACCGGTGTTCACATGTAGACATGTCTCCCAAGACCAGTTCATTCCTGGGATCTTGGTAAAATATTCAACTCAATATTGCCCACATGATAGCAGAGCAAATACACATTTAATACAACTACTTATAGATATTAACAGGAATTAACATAATCTCAAAATCAACGATGATTGTACTTGGAGAAACAAGCAAACATGTACAATCATTGAAAATATCGAGAGACAACAGGAACATGGTCCGGTGTAATATCAACAGAGACAGGCCCTGGTGAGATGTAAAGAAACAAATTCCTGTGGAATATAATGGAGACGGAATTTAATGTAATATAATCCTATGCATATTCTAGCGTATTATTAACTGAGTGTAGCACAAATAGTAGTGTAGTATAGACAGGGACAGGGATTACTTTAATAGAAATAAAGACAGGGTCTCATGTAACATCAGAATAAACAGATTTGATGTAATACAGTGCATAGAAAATAGAGCAGGAGTGGACCATTCTGCCCTTCGAGCCTGCACTGCTATTCATTCTGATCATGGCTGATCATCCACCTAAATAACCTGTTTCCATTATCCCCCATATCATTTGGTTCCGTCAGAGTTTTGATCCCCAAGCGCTTTATCTAACTCCTTCTTGAAAACATACAATACTTTGGAGTCAACTGCGCTCTGTGGTAGAGAATTCCACAGGTTCACAACTCCCAGGGTGAAGATATTACTCCCTTATCTCAGTTTTAAATGGTTTAAACCGTATCCTTAGACTGTGACCCCTGGTTCTACCTTCCCCGCCACCGGACACATCCTTTCTGCATCCGCCCTGTCTCGTCCTTTTACAATTTGATCGGTTTATAATCAGAGGGTGGATTTAATATTTCATAAATTAGTGTCTTCTGTTTTCTGACCCTCCTGCCAGTGAATCAAGTTTCTTCCTAATTAATCAAACAAAACCCTTCATAATTTTGACCATTTTTACACGCATCCCATAACCTGCTCGATTCTAAGGAAAACAATCCAAGCTTCCAACCGCTCTGACCGTGCAGCTCATACAGTGTGAAGACCCAGTTGTATATATTTTTATGCCTTGCTTGTATTCAGATGCTATTCTTGGAATTACTGACATTTTATATGGAGCCAGTGGAATTCCCATTCACCAATACCATCGTGTTAGAATAAGATGTAAGACGGGGGCAGCACGGTGGTGCAGTTGTTAGCACTGCTGCCTCACGGCGCCGAGGTCCCAGGTTCGATCCCGGCTTTGGGTCCCTGAGCGTGTGGAGTTTGCACGTTCTCCCCGTGTCTGCGTGGGTTTTGCCCCCACAACCCAAAGATGTGCAGCGTAGGTGGATTGGCCACGCTAAATTGCCCCTTAATTGGGAAAAAATAATTGGGTACTCTAAATTTATAAAAGAATAAGTCACAAGACTAATAAAAGACTAGCCTCTGAAAATTAAATTGACCCATGTAAGGCTGGACCCAGAATTAGAACTTTAGATACACTGAGCAATATCTCAGAATGTAATGTCAAAATGCAAAGCATGATAGGTCTTGTTTCATGCGAATCAATATCACCTCTCACGACAGCCTGTGATCCAATGCAGGAGTATTTTATCTTTCAGTTGTTCCATCTTTTAGATGTGATTTTATTACAGCCTTAGGGCTGCTTCGCAATATTGTTGCTGGACTGGTAATCTGGAGGACTGGACTATTACTCCAGAGGCAGTACAAATTCCACCAGGGCATTTTGCAATGATGTGAGCAGTTTTGGTCTCCTTACCTAAGGATAGATATTTTGGAGGCCGTCCAGAGAAGGTACATGGGTCGAATGGCCAACTTCTGTTCCTACATCTTATGGTTTTATAATTGAATGAATTACTAAATTAGCAATAAAAATCGTCGTGTCATTCATAATACTCATGAAGCTCTTGAAATTTCCCAAATCTCAGCAGGTTCACCAATGTCCTTCAGGAAAATAAATCTTCCCGCCTTCCTCTGTCTAGCCTATATGTAATTAGTTCAGCAATGATGTGGTTGACGCTTAACTACCTCTGATATTACCGAGCAAGCCAGTCAGTCGAAGAGAATCTGCTACATAAAGTCAAATGTGAATTCAACTGTGCAAAGTGCACCTTATCTAAAAGGTGGTTCTCATCCGGCTTCACAGGATGGACAGTTAATGCTGACTTTGTCAGTGAGGGTCATAGGCCGGGAATGAATGTTAAAAATAGTGCAAAGTGCTGCAGAATCCGGAAATCTAAAACAAAAACAAAATAAAAAAGGCTGCTCAGCAGGTCAGTGAGCATCAGCAGAGAGAGAAACAGATTCACATTTCTAGTGGATTGCCTCATTTACATAATGCTAAAGAGCTGATTTTCCCAGTATTCTCGACCAATGTCCGTTCTTGAACATAAATCACAGATTGGTTGGTCACTGATCACATTTCAGGTTGTGGGATCTTGCTGTGCACAAATTCCCTGCTATGTCTCCAACATTACAGCAGTGACTAAATTCAGCAAAAATATATCAGTGAGTTTTCAGGGCGTTGGGATGACCTGAGGTCGGGTAAAGCGTTTCACAAAAGCAAGCTCTTTCCAAATGCTAACATTTTAAAATGCAGGTTGCAAGATTTTGAAAGATCTGAGATTAATGTGACTACAGATCACTCCTCTGCCTGATGTTTTAATTTATCTACTTTAAATCGGTTAATATTTCAATCAAATTAGCATTCAGTGGAATAACAGCCTGGTTAAAGATGCTTTATTAATTGAGACATCAGAACTTTCAGAATTAATACTTAATTCAACTGTATTCTTTAATTCAATTAAGTAACATCTGTTCTAATGGAGGGTTCTGTACATTTTAATAGACTGTTAATAGTTTTAAAATAACCGGCTATTTTGAGTTGAAACTAATCAATAAGTGGCTGTGTTTATCTCGTTTTGCTGACATTGTGCCAGTGAGATGTTTATGTAAATAAACACAGAAATAGAAGGCCCAGTTTAGATTGCAGACTGACAAAAACAAAACAACTATTTCCCCGCCGACACAGCACAGAAATAGAGATGAAGATGTAAATAGATTAACGGATTCAAGTAGTAATTGTTTTTGGACATTTATTTCTTCATCAGTTATATGAGAAAAATGTCATCATGATATCTATGTTCAGAATGAGGAAAGTTTCCCTTTAATCTCGAATATTATGACATGCCAAATGTGTTCGTAGAGTTTACATGTATCTGATATCTGTGTCTTTCTCCCAATTGGTTCTGTCTCATGCCTCTCCACGATGGGTCATTGTCTGTAATCGACAAATTGAAGTCAACATGTGCCCAATATATTCTCTCAGCCCGATCACACCCCATTGGCTTCCAACTAAATGGATCTAATCCAATGAATTGGAATACATAGAGAGAGTTTTCTTCTAAAATGTGGTTGGAGCATTCAATTACCTTGTTGTGTTTAATCAGAACTGTAGAGAAAATTTTACTTTGTATCTAACATGAGCTGCACAGAGTGGTGAGGATTTGATGTGGCAATGCCGAATGATCTTTCCCTATATATAACCAGTCTGAGAGACATAGAAAGTTTCTTGATTAATAAGGGGATCAGGGGTGTGGGAAGATAACAGGTGATGGGCGATTAGAAACATAACTGTCATGATTGAATGAGGAGGGGAAGCACGGTGGCGCAGTGGTTAGCATAGCTGCCTCACAGTGCCGAGGTCGATCCTGTCCCTGGGTCACTGTCCGTGTCGAGTTTGCACATTCTCCCCGTGTTTGCGCGGGTTTCGCCGCCACAACCCAAAAGATGTGCAGGGTAGGTGGATTGGCCACGCTAAGTTGCCCCTTCATTGGAAAAAATGAATTGCTGACTCTAAATTTATTTTAAAAAATGATTGAATGAGGAGCACACTCGATGGGCCTAATGGTCTAGTTCTGCTCATGTGTCTTATAGTTTTATGGTACGAAGACCATCTGTGGACGATCTTAGAATAGATAGGTGCTTGATTGCCATCGCCGATATGATGGATGGAAGGGCGTCATTCTGTATTGTAAACCTCTAAGACTCCATGGCTCTATGACAAGGTCTAAAACGATTATCACTCATACAGGGTGGAAATTAACCTAAACTAATCCAAAAACCTTTATTGCCACAAGTAGGCTTACATTAACACTGCAATTAAGCTACTGTCAAAAGCTACTCGTCGCAGCATTCAGGCGCCTGTTCGGGTACACAGAAGGAGAACTCAGAAAGTCAAAGTTACCTAACAGCACGTCATTCGGGGCACGTGGGAGGAAACCATAACACCAGGAGGAAACCCATACAGAACACAGGGAGAATGTGCAGACTCCGTACAGTGACCCAAGTCAGGAATCAAACCTGGGACCACGGCGCTGTGAAGCAACAGTGCCACTGAGATTGGATCTAGTGCAGTGATTACTGATACAGAGTCCACACTAACATAAACCGAGACAGGTTCTAGTGCGGAAATTACTGATACAAAGTTTGATTCACCTTAAATGATATAGGACGTCGAGCAGTGACCATTGATTCAGAGTCTGGAATAGTCTAAATTGAGGTAGGGTCTATTTCGGTCATTCCTGCTGCAGGGTCTGGATTAATATATGTCTAAAGAGTTATTAGGTCAGATGATTGAAAGCTTGGTCGACGAGGCAAGTTATATGGGATGATTTTTATTAGGGGAATTGAGGTAAAGAGGAGTGTGGAATGCGTACCAGAGCTCAGGGCCGAGACGCATGAAGACATGGCAAAGTGAAACAATTAATTCCGAAGATAGCATTGCGTCTTGATTGATTACTGTTGCAAACATTTCGAACAATGTTTTTTCCACACCGACACGAACGGTCAATACGTTTTTGCAGTGATTTCAATTGCTCTCCTTAACCAGATGAGAGTCTATGATTGTTCAGATATTTATCCTGTGGGTGCCAATCTGGCGATACTGTGAGACACGGTTCTGTCTAACACTGCCAGTGCATCAGGTTCTGATGATCCACTCTGCCTATGCTCCTCATAATTTTGTAGACCTCTATCAGGTCGCCGCTCAACCTCCGTCATTCCAGTCAGAACAAACCAAGTTTATTCAACCTCTTCTCGTAGCTAATGCCCTCCATACCAGGCAACATTCCGGTAAACCTCTTCTGCACCCTCTCAAACGCCTCCACATCCTTCTGGTAGTGTGGCGACCAGAATTGAACACTTTACTCCAAGTATGGCCTAACTAAGGTTCTATACAGCTGCAACATGACTTGCCAATTTTTAAGCACTATTCTCCGACCAATGAAGGCAAGCATGTGGTATGCTTTTTTGACTACCTTCTCCACCTGTATTGCCCCTTTCAGTGACCTGTGGACGTGTACACCTAGGTCTCTCTGACTGTCAATACTCTTGAGGGTTCTACCATTCATTGTATATTTTCCACCTGTATTAGACCTTTCATAATGCATGACCTCACATTTGTCCGGATTAAACTCCATCTGCCATCTCTCCACCCAAGTCTCCAAACGATCTAAATCCTGCTATGTCCTCTGACAGTCCTCATCGCTATTTGCAATTCCACCAACCTTTGTGTGAGAGAGATTCATTGGACTCGAAACGTCAGCACTTTTCTCTCCCTACAGATGCTGCCAGACCTGCTGAAATTTTCCAACATTTTCTCTTTCGCCCTACCAACCTTTGTGTCGTCCGTAAACTTACTAATCAGATCAGTTACATTTTCCTCAAAATAATTTATATATACTACCAACATCAAAGGTCCCACCACTGGTCCCTGCGGAACACCACGAGTCACAACAAGCAAATATATAAAATAATTTATAATATCGAGACAGACAACAGGAACATGGTCCGGTATAATATTAACAGAGACAGGCCCTGGTGTGATGTAAAGAGACACATTCCAGTGGAATATAAAAGAGGCGAAACTTAATGTAATATAATAATGTGCATGGTTTAGTGTAATATTAATTGAGTGTGGCACAAACAGTACAGTGTAGTATAGACAGGGACAGGATTTACTTTAACATAAATAAAGGCAGAGTCTCATTCAACTTGAGAAGAAACAGATTTGACGTAATACAGTGACATAGAAAATAGAGCAGGAGTGGACCATTCTGTCCCTGCTCCGCTATTCATTCAGATCATGGTTGGTCATCCACATCAGTAACCTGTTTCCACTTTCCCCCCTGTCATTTGGTCCCTTTATAGCTTTGATCCCCAAGAGCTTTATCTAACGCCTTCTTGAAAACATAGAATACTTTGGACTCAACTTCGTTCTGTTGTATAGAATTCACAGATTCACAAATCTCAGGGTGAAGACATTGCTCCTCATCTCAGTCCTAAATGGCTTACCCCGTATCCTTAGACTGTGACACCTTGTTCTAGCTTTGCCGGCCATCGAGACCATCCTTTCTGCATCCGCCCTGTCTAGTCCTGTTGCAATTTGATCGCTTTATAATCAGAGCGGAAAATGAATTAATATCTCATTAATCAGTGTTCTCTATTTTCTGACCCTTCTTCCAGTGAATTAAGTTTCTTCCTAACTAATCAAACAAAACCATTCCGATTTTGACCATTTTCACCAGGCCTCCCCATAACCTGCTGGGTTATAAGGAAAACAATCCCAGCTTCCAACCGCTCTAACCGTGCAGCTGATGCAGTGAGAAGATTAGGTTGTGCATATGTTTCTGCCTTGCTTGCACTTAGATGCTATTTTTGGAATAACTGATATTTTATATGGAGCCAATGGACATCCCATTCACCATTACCATTGTGTCCGAATAAGACCAAGACGAATAAAAGACCAGCCTCTGATAATTAAATTAACCCAAGTAAGACTGGACCCAGAGTTTGAACTTTAGATACACTGAGCAATATGTCAGAATGTCAAAATACAAACCATGATAGGTTAGCAGTCTTGTCTCAGTGGAATCCATATCACCTCCCACAACAGATACCTGAGCCCATGATCCAGACCTGTGATCCAATGCAGGAGGAGTGTATTATGTTCAGTTGTTCCATCTTTTAGATGTGATGATTTCACTCTTAGGGGTAGTTTCGCAAGATTATTACAAAACTGGTAACCTGGAGGTCTGAACTAATACTCCAGACACAGGAGTTCAAATTCCTCCAGGGCATATTACAGTGCTGTGAACGGTTTGGTCTCCTTATGTAAAGATAGATATTTGGGGGCAGTCCTGAGAAGGCTTTTTAGGTAAAACCCGAGAGTGGAGGGATTTTCAAAGGCAGGTAGCATTTCACAGCACCGACAGAGGCTCTTCGGCCCATCGGTCCTCTGTCTGTCAGCAAATAAAGAATCCGGCCTTGAATCACAGACCTTGCGGTAAACTGCCAAACACGCTGACCAATTGCACCACAGAGACTGACATGAGGAGAGCTTAAGTAGGTTAGGACTACACGCATTGGAGTTTAGAAGAATGAGAGGCGAAGTTACTGAGATTTATAGTTTTCTCAGGGCACTTGCCAGTGTAGATGTTAAAGGTTGTTTCGGCTTGTGGGAGGGTCTAGGACCATAGGGCACAATCTAAGTGTAAGGTGCCACTCATTTCAGACGAGGATGAGGAGGAATTTCTTCTCTCAGAGGGTAGTGATTCTCTAGAATTCTTTGCCATAGAGAGTTGGCCTGGTCAATCAATATGTTCAAGGCTGAGACAGACAGATTCTTCATCAGTAAGGGAATCAAGGGTTATGGGGATGACGTGGAAATGTGGAGTTGAGGATTTTTACCAGATTTGCCACAAACTCATCGAATGGCAGATCAGATTCCATGGGCCGAATGGCCAATTTCTGCTCCTAGATCTTCTGGTTTTATGGCAGCTGTAGATACTTTCAATCGAATGACTTAATCAATCAGAAAAAAAATCGGCGTGTCATTTATAATACTTATGAAGCTATCGAACTTTCGCAACGCCCAGCAGGTTCACCAAAGTCCTTCAGGAGAAGAAAGCTTCCCTCCTTACTCTGTCTGGCCCATATGTGACTCTAGTTCAGCAATGATGTGGTTGACTGTTAACTATCTCTGATATTGCCGAGCAAGCAAGTTAGTTCAACGGAACATGCTACAGAAAGTCAAATGTCAATAAAATCGATCGAAGTGCACCTTATTAAAAAGGTGGTTCACATCCCGCTTCTCAGGATAGACAGTTAATGATGGCTATATGGCGAGAATGAATGCAAAACTGTGCAAAGTGCTGCAGGTTCTGGAAATCTAAAACAAAAGCAACAAAAAGGCTGCTCAGCAGGTCAGTGAGCATCAGTAGAGAGAGGAACAGATTCACATTTCAGGGGGGTTACCTCACTGATATAATTCTAAAGAGCAGAGCTGCTTTTCCCAGCATCTTGGATCAATGTCCGTTCTTCATCTAAAATCACAAATTAGCTGGTCACTTATCCCATCTCCATTTGTGGGAGCTTGCTGTGCACAAATGCCCTGCTCTGTTTCCAACATTGGAGCAGTGACTAAATTCAGCAAAAATATATCAGTGAGTTTTAAGGGCGTTGGGATGACCTGAGGTCGGGTAAAGTGTTTTACAAAATCAAGCTCTTTCCAAATGTTAACATTTTAAAATGCAGGTTGTAATATGTTGAAAGATCTGAGATTGATGTGACTATAGATCAATCCTCTGCCTGATGTTTCAATTTATTTACTTTAAATCGGTTAATATTTCAGTCAATTTAACATTCAGTGGAAAAGTAGCTGGTTAAAGATGCATTATTAATTGAGGTATCAGAACTTTCAGAATGAATACTTAATTTAAAGTATGTTTTATTTCAATTAAGTAACATCTGTTCTAATGGAAGTTTCTATTCATTTAACCAACTGTCAACATTCTTAAAATAAACCGCTATTTTGAGTTGAAACTAATCAATAAGTGACTGTGTTTATCTCGTATTGCTGAAATGAATATTTCATTGTGACCAGTGAGGTTTTTATGTAAATAAACTCATAAATAGAAGTTCCAGATTAGATTGCGGACTGAGAAAAGCAAAACAAATGTTTCCCCACCAACACAGCACAGAAATAGATCTAAAGATGCTAATAGATCAACGGATTCCAGTAGCGTTTGTTTTTCGACATTTTTTTATTCATCGGTTATATGAGAAAAATGTCATTATGCTACCAATGTTCATAATTAGAAAAGATTCCCTCCAATCTCTAAATATAAGGACATGTCAAGTGGGTTAGTAGAATTTTCCTGTATCCTATCTCTTTCTGTGTCTTTCTCATAACTGGTTCTAGCTCATGTCCCTCCACGAAGGGTCATTGTCTTTAATCGACATGTGGCCAACACTAATAACAATTTTACTGTGAAAAGCCCCGAGTCGCCACATTCCGGCGCTTGTTTAGATAAGATGGAACGGGAATTGAACCCGCGCTGCTGGTCTTTTTCTGCATCACTAACCAGCTGCCTAGCCCACTGAGCTAAGCCAGCCCTCTCACCCCGTTGGCTTTCAACTAAATGGATCGAATCCGATGTATTGGAATCCGTAGAGGGACTTTTACGCTAAAATGAGGTTGGAGCATTCAATGACCTTGGAGTGTTTAATGAGAACTGTAGAGACAATTTTCCTCTATATCTGATTTGGGATTCACATGATGGTTGAGGGTTTTACGTGGCAGGGCCGAAGAATCTTTCCTTGCACTTAATCAAGCTGCCAGGACATTTGAGCATTTGACTGAACAGTGTAGAGCAAGCTTTACTTGCATGTAACCTGCACTGAACCTGCTCTGTGAGTGTTTGATATGACTCTGCACAGGGAGATTTACTCCGTTCCTGAACTGTGCTGCACCTGACCTGGGTGAGTTTGATGGGAAAATGCAGAGATTTCTTTACCCAGTAACTAACACTACTGTAAACCTGTCTTGGGGACCTCTGAAGGAAGAGTGCAGAAGAGGTTTTGCCTTGTATTGAACTCTTGGTTTCTCGGCCTTTAATGTGTTTGAGCGAGTTATGTAGAGGGAATTTAATTATATATCTAAACAATCTGCAGCTGCTCTGAGAATGTTTGATGGGGACAGTGTAAGGGAGTTTCTCTTTGTCTCCAACCTGTGATGTACCTGTCCTGCGGGTGTTTGAAGGGACAGTCGCCGCTGGCTCTGTGTTGAACCAAGCCGTGAGCCCGACTCTGTTTATATTATACTACCTTGTACCTGTGTCATTTTATATTAAATAAGGGCCTATTTCTCTTTGTTCATATTAAACCAGGCCACCAATTAGAGGACATGTCTTGAGCAATAAGGCGTTTAGGAGTTATTGGGAGAAGGCAGGAGAATGGAGATTAGAAACATTAGGAACATGGTTTAATGGCGGAGCAGTCTCGATGGGTCGAATGGTCTAATTCTGCTCCTATATGCTATGGAGTTATGGACCCTGTTTGTCTCTCTTTACATTAACCTAGAACCTGACTCTGTTTTTATTAATTTAAACCTGTCTCTGTATTACATTTGATACAGCCTCAGTTCTGCCCTGGGCCATATCTCTGTTCATATTACATTGGACCCGGCCTCAGTAATTGCTGCGGTAGACCATGCACAATAATTTGGAAAGTAGCCAATTGTGAAGATTTTTAAAAAACTGAGGGGAAAGTGATGGTCTAAAATTCTTCAGCAAGCAATGCTGATCTATGTCCAGATAAACGTCATAGTCTGCCTTGTCAGCACCCAAGATGCACCTACATACAAGCGCAGACCTCCCTGATCTTCTTGCAGCCACTCCAACTTGTACAACTGAACTTTTATTGCCTGGGCCTAGTGCAATAAACTAATGGAATGGAATAGTTGTAATTGTGTAACAGAAACAAAGGACCATTAGATAAATAACTGAGACAGAACCTAATGTTGCAGCAACATTCATTCTCTTCACAGCAGACACACAGTAGCTGCATTGTGTAACATCGACGGGATGCACTGCAGCAACTCGCCATGATTTCTTCAACAGCACCTTCCATACCCGAGACCTCCGAGAATCACAAGGGCAGCAAGCACATGGAAACACAATACTCTGCATCCTCCTACACATACAACTCTCTGGGGTAGGAATTGGTCTTGGGCACTGGCAAAGAAGAAATGCCAACTGAAATCTAATTCGGCTGACTGCACTGAAAATGAATATCAAATGTTGCATAGCACACACTGTATACACTATACATCCCGTTTCAGGCTGTTTCCCTATACTGATTTCTTGTCCAAAATATCTATTTATTATATTATCTTTCCATCTCAAAGACATGTGGAATGAGGCGCCCACAATACAAAACAGAGGCATCGTCTGATGCATTAATAAAAGTGAGCAGATCTCAGAAAAAAATAGGCAGATTCAGGATCAAATATAGAATCCCTACAGGGCAGAAGGCCACTCGGTCCATAGCATCTGCCCCAACCTCTTAAAGAACACCTTCCGCAATCCCCTGCCCTTGCACCATGACCTGCGCATCACTGGACACTAAGGGGCAATTTAGAATGGCCAATAAACTTAACCTACATATTTTTGGATTATGGGAGGAAACAGGAGCATCTGGACGAAAGCTACTCAGACACAGGGAGAAAGTGCAAACTCCACACGGATCGTCAAGAATTGAACCCTGGAGTTATGAGGCAGCAGTGCTAACCACTGTGCTACCGTGCCGCCCCTAACATAATCAGAGACTGGGCCTAGTGCAATATAAACTGAATTCTGGTCTGCGGAGTGCCGATTGATACAAATTGAGACATGATCAATGCAGCAATAAGAGGGATATCGTACAACACAAGAATAACAGGCGCATGGATTAGTGTTATATAAACAGGGACATGGACAGGTGTAGAATTAAGTAAAGCAGCATTGAGTTTATTAGAATCTAACTATCTTGTCGAGTAATAACTGAGACCGAACCACGTGATGCAAACAGAATGTTGTTCCAGTTTACGATGCACAGATAAACGTTCTGATGCTGGAACCATTGTGACGTGTTTCGTGCCAGACTGACCGAGGCATGATTCAGTGCAGTTATTATTAATGATTTGTAATATAAACAGGGCGTGGGCCTGTATATTAACAACTGATATTCAGCCGAGTGCAGGGAAACTGAGACAGGACCTGCTGCAATGTGATAGAGACACGGCGAGTGTAATGTAAACAGAGGCTGGGGTTAGGTGAATGTAAGTTGAGAGATATGTTTAAAATGATTTAATGGCATCTTGGTGTCACCAGAAACGTCAGCATTTGATGCCAATTCCTAATTGCCCTTGGGAATGTGGTGTTGAACCCGCTTATTGAACCATCGCATTCCATTCTGAGCAAGTCCACCCACAGAGCTGATAGGAAGGAGTTCCAGGATTTTGACCAGTGACAGTGAAGGAACAGAGATATAGTTCCCATCTTCTGCACTGTAAATTCTATGAACTCTATGAAGATGGTGTGAGGCTTGGTGGGGAACTTGCAGGTCCTGCTGTTACAATGCGTCTGTCGGGCCTGGTCCTTTTAAATGTCTGAGTTCGTGGGTTTGGAAGGTGGTATAGAAGGAGGCAGTTGCTGCAGTACATCCTTGTATATCGCTCACGCTGCTAGAATTGTACACCCGTGATGCAGGGAGTGAATGTTTCAGCTGGCGGATGGGGTGTTCCTCGAGCCGGCCACTTTGTCCTGGATGACGTTGAGATTCTCGAGTGTTGCTTGAGGACCGCACTTCAGACAAATGGAGAATATTCAGTTAAACTCCTGACTTCTGCCTTCTAGATGATGAGTCGGGGTTGGGAAGTCAGGAGGTGAGTAACTCACCGCAAAATTTCCAGCCACTGACCTGCTCTTGTAGCCACATTATTTAAATGGTTCTTTCAGTTCAGTTTTTCATCAATGCTAATGATGGTGGGGGATTTAATCAATGTAGTGTCATTTAAAATCAAGGGGAGTTGGTTAGAATCTCTATTTTTGGGGTGGTCATTGCCTGACACTTGTCAGCCCAAGCCTGAATGTTGTCCAAGTCTTACTGTAAATGAAGACAGACTGCTTCAGTATTTTAGGAATCGAATATGGTGCAGAACATTGGGTAATCATCAATGAACATCCCCACTTCTGACCTTATGAAGAAGGGTGAAGCTCGGGCCGGGGACACTATGCTCGGACACTATACGTGACACTTTTCATGAAGTTGGTGATTACATAGAATTTACAGTGCAGAAGAAGGCCATTCGGCCCATCGAGTCTGCACCGGCTCTTGGAAAGAGCACCCTACCTAAGGTCAACACCTCCACCCTATCCCCATAACCCAGTAACCCAGTAACCCCAGTTAACACTAAGGGCAATTTTGGACACTAAGGACAATTTATCATGGCCAATGCACCTAACCTGTACATCTTTGGACAGTGGGAGGAAACCGGAGCACCCGGAGGAAACCCACGCACACACGGGGAGGATTTGCAGACTCCGCACAGACAGTGACCCAAGCCAGAATCGAACGTGGGACCCTGGAGCTGTGAAGCAATTATGCTATCCACAATGCTACCATGCTGCCCGTGATGATCGAATGTGGACTGATGGGCCAATAATTGGCCGGGTTGGGTTTTTCCTGCCTTATGTGGACGGGTCATGTTTGGCAATGTTACACATTGTTGGGTACATGTCAGTGCTATATCTGCACTGGAACAACTTGTCTGGGGCGCAGCCAGTTCCAGGCCACACATCTTCAGTATTGTTGCTAGAATGTTGCCAGGGATAATGCAGTAGCAGCGCCGTCAGCCGTTTCTTGATATCGTGTGGAGTGAATGAAATTTGCTGAAGACTGACATCCATGATGATGCAGACCACCGGAGGAGGCCGAGATGGATCATCCTCTCGGCACCTCTGGCAGAAACTTTCAGTCTTGTTTTTTGCACTGACGTGCTGGACGCCCGCATCATTGAAGAGGGGAATTTTATTGAGGCTCCTATTCTGGCCTTTTGTTTATTTATTCATTACTATTCAGGACTGGATGAGGCAAAACTGCAGAGACAGATCCTGTATATTGAAAATAGGATCACATTGATTGTGTGATATAAACATTGCCAAGTACTGGTGCAGTATTAAGTGAAACACAGTGTCCTGTATTATAAACAAAGACAGTCTAGTCTAACAAAAATACAGATGGAGTCCAATTTAAAATTAACAGAGACAGGGATCAGTGCAGTAGTTATTGAGTTAATGTCTGCTTCATGGCATCTCGATTTAAATTCCATCTGCTGGCCAAACTTTGCAATTGCAGTTGCTGTGAAAATGTTGCTGTCAGGTATAATCCATGATGTTGATGTATCCATTATCCATTTGCACAAATGTAATATCACATCTACTTCTACCGGAGGTGCCAAAATTTAAGGTGTAACTAATTGCAGGTGTCCGTGGCTGATTCTCCCAGGTTGAGATCAGCACCAGAACAAAGCGGCTCAATTCCTGGTCATGCATTTTTGTTCATCTTTGTTAAATAGAGGAATGTTTACCCGGGCGTTGTATGGAGTCCATGGGAAATGTAACAATCATCTCACAAACATAGTGTTGGGGAGAGTTTATTGATTCACTATACCACCTGCAAAATGGTTGGGGCCATTGTGTCCGAAGCTTCCCAGGAAGTTAACATGGGATTTTAAATTTAAAGTGGAAATGTGTGTGTGCGTGTAAGACAGAGAGAATGTGTGTGTGAGAGACTGTGTGTGTGTGTGTGTGTGTGTGGCTGTGTTTGTGTGAAACACATATTGCGCACAAATTTAACAAAGGCCACGGCATCCTTCTATTTCCAATAGATACACAGCAAATATTTCCACAAATGTTGCACACGAAGCGCCCAATTGCCGTTCTGGGTTGTCGTTTTCTCGGTTTTTGTCCATTTCAAAGCTGCTTCATCCACTGGTCCTGGTGGCGCACACCAGCCCACCGACAGTGTCGAATGTTTATTGAGATTGATGAAAGTAAGGTAAAGAGGGAGGCATGTGGCAGAGGGAGCAGATCGTGTCCAGAGTAAGTCTTGCGACACAAACACAGCACCTTTCTTCCAGCTACATTCGGCCTGCAAGCAGATGAAGCGTTTAAAGTGTGAAGCTAGCAAAGGCCTTCCCAGTGATGGTGTGTGTGAGATATGTCAATAGTTGTTGCACTTCCCTCTGTCCACTTTGTTTTCCGATATTGGTTATGATTTTACATCATGAATCTTCTGTGGGATGGCTTATACCTTCTGGCAGAGAAGGCGGAGGCCATAAATGTTCAGAAACATAGCAATTATATTCACCAATTTTCATTAATTTATGAATAATAACGATTAGATTCACCAATTGCCATCGTTCCACAAAGTCCTGTTTTAAATGAAGTTATACGGCATGGGCATCGAGGGCTAGGCCATGATTTATTGTCCATCGGTAATTGCCTTTCACAAAGAGGCGGTGAACTGCTTGTTTGAACCTCTGTAGTTACTCTGGTGTAGGTACACCGGCGATGCTGTTAGGGAGGCAGTTCTAGGCTTTTGAACCAGCGACAGCGATTATTCGGTGACATATTTCCAAGTTAGGATAGTGAATGATTTGGAGGGGAATTTCCAGGTGGTGATCTTACCATGTATCAGCTGCCTTTTCCTTCTAGAAGGATATGGTCCTGGGTTCAGAAGGTGTTTCGAACGGAGATTTGCTGCGTTCCTGCAGTGCATCTTGTGGATGGTACATTATTGCCATTATTCGCCAGAGGTGGATGGAATGAGTGTTTGCACACGGGGTGACAATAAAGCTTCTTGAGCCTGGATAGTGTCGAGCTTCTTGAATTTTGTTGGAGCTGCACCCAGCCAGGCAACTGGACAGTATTCAATTACACTCCTGGCTTATGCTTTGTAGATAGTGAACAGGATTTGGGAGTGACGAGGTGAGTTGCTCACCGCAGGCTTCCGAGACGCTGATCGGATCTTGTAGTCTCAGCATTTATATGGTCAGTCCAGTCCAGCTTCTGGTCAATGGTAACCCCAGTGTATTGATCGTGGGGAATTCAGCGATGACAATATCAGTGAATGTCAAGGAGCGATGGTTAGATTCTATTTTGCTGCAAATGGTCATTGTTTAGCAATTCTGTGGCGAATATCACCAATTGTCACAAGTCACAAAGTTAAATAATGATATTATTCAATTATCATCAACACAACATAAAAAGTACCATTCACCAATTATGATCCGCACTTTCTTTTACAAAATGTAAACACAATTCATTTAAGGGAGGTGGATTTGAGACCACGAAGAGATCAGCCATGATTGAATGGCGGAGCTGGCTCGAAGGGCTTGATTGCCTATTTCTGCTCCTAATTCCTTTTTTGCATGTTTGACATAATTTATTGAGATTAAATTTAATTGAGATAGCATTGGCCATTCTGTCACCAAGAAGTCACATCTACACCGGAATTCAATGTGAAATAGAATTAAACCACATCGAGGATTATGTGCAGCTACCCAGCAGCCTCTGCGCTGTATTGGTCAGTAATCTCGTCATCGTCACACAGAAACTCCAGACTGGGGTGTGAGATGATTTTTAAAGTGCCGGTAGAAATAAAAATGCCTTTATCTAATGTGACGTTAATGAATCTTTACTTCCCAATTTGTTATTACACTGTTTTGGAAAGTAATTCAACACTTACAGCTGTCCACTGAGTTTCACAGTATTTCTGTTTTCACATTAATATGTTTTTTGTCTGGTGTCTTCATTAATTTGGGTGAGGACATCGGGAGTGACATATTGTACACGAAATTTACCACATGTTCCAAATATTACAACCGTCCTCCACAATGTAATCACGTTCTCGCTTTCTGTCTTTGAGATGAAGATTCACCACCAGCAGAGAAGAATCACCCGCACCGCAGGAATATCTCCAGTTCCCTCTTAGTGACGTCTAGCTCGTTATTTCCCGATAGTCTGGGGAGGGAATTCACCCAGAAAGGCCTCAGCCACCGAATATATCAGGCGATACAAATTATAAAGGACCAACTTAAATTTGTGAAATCATCAAGCGCAAAACTGAGAATGTAGAACAGCATCTTTCAGAGCCATCTATCCATCCATCCATCAACCCCATTCACTGAATCCTCAATCACAATATTCAGGCATCCAACTAACACTCATCTCTACATCAAATCAGTGATCCCTTTATATTTTGGGTGGGTGGTGATGCAGTATTAATGTTATTGGGCCAGTAATAAAAATGCCCGGGTACAAATGCTCGGGTACAAATCCCACCATAGTCGGAGGGGGAATTTGATTCCACTTAATAAATCTGGAATACATATTACACGCAATCCGCTCTGTTTCACCAATGAAGGAAATCTGTCATCCCTCCCCGGCTTCACCCACATCAGGCTCCAGTCGGACAGCAACATTCTGACTCTTCCATTCATTCTGAACTGGCAAAGCAAACCGCGCAGTTCAAGAGTAATTAGGGGCAGGGTCTTGCCATTTAGTTCCACAATCCATGAAAGTATATAGGGGGAAAACATGAATATACATGTTGGTCTGTTACAAATGGACCCTCTGTCTGATAGTCTGATTGTATTTCTATCTGTCATCACAATGTTGTGAGATGTGGGAGATATCCTCCAGCGGGATATTGCTGCTAAGAGGGGCTACAAATCCTTTCCATAGAGATGGGAACAGTACAAATAGGTTCACAATTTAAAACATAAAATGATCTCCAGTGCTGTTGCTGGGTAGATTTGTTTATAAGTAGTCCTCATTGACAATGTTAAGAGTTTGAAGTTGGCTTGCAGCCAAGCGGTCAGTACTGAGCCAACAGATCTCTGAAAAAAATTCAGATGCTTCCTGTAAACAACATTGAACATTCGAGCCTCCCTGACTGCAGGCGGCTGGATTGCTGCCAAATACTGTGTGGGGCAGATTAACCTGAATATTAATGGATTCAATGGGATTTATCCATTTGACAATAAATGTTTCAGTCGCACATAAAGTAAGCGTTTTAAATGGTGATCCATCTAAATAAATATATTCAGTAAATGATCTGTTCACTCTTAGATTAAACATTATCGGAAAATAGTAAACTATTTAATTTATATAAGTTCCGAGTGAAGGTCACTCTAGTTATGAAAGTCCGTTTGTGAAGAACCTAATGAAGTGAGAATGAGTGGTGTTGATCGACCCAATCCACAAGCCCAATCAGATGAGAGGAATTGCAAAAAAACATAAGTTGAATTAAAAGAAAATCATAAAAGTGCTCAAAACCCGGCGGAATTCTTGGAATATTCTCCGAGTTGTTGACCTCATTTAAACTTTTACCTGATTTTCACCGTAGTCTGTAAAGTTTAATTTGTGTTGATTTCCATGATTTAACAGTCCCTCTCATTGCTGCCAATAAGTCGAGAAATGACCAGTTTATGACCTGCTTCATTGGAAGATAGAACATTTATTCCTGTGATATTGTGTAATATTCCGCAAAGTCCTGATATCCTGTGTTCCCAACACCAGTGAATGTTAGACAGCCGGTGGTCAGTAAAATTAGCGGCAATGATTTGGATGCTGAAGGATAACTTTGCTGATCGCCCTGTCCATAATGATTCATTAACTTCTCTGTCAAATGTTAATGTCAATTTTATGTTTCTGTCAACTCACTGCTGAATTATCAGACAAGTGGCTTGTTTTACCGCTAATGTTCACATGACTGAGGCTCAGGGACAGTTCCAGAAATTTAAGGAGAGCTATTGTGTAATGTTAGCAGTCTGTCTTGTCTGCAGACCCGCAATGCAGAGTGATCATCCGCACTGCAAATGGAATCACCTTGTTCATTCCCGCATTTAGACATAAATCGTCAACAATTCCTCTGATAAATGATACTTTTTTGCAAATGGAATAGAGACCCGGAGTGTTGTAAATCAGACTGACATACAACCTATTCCCTAACAAAATAATTCGTCTCTTTGAGATCATCTCAATATACTGGAGTAGAAATAAAGGGACTAAATTTACAATGGAATAGTTTTTTAAAATTAACAGATGCGCAAATGTAATTTCGCAATGGGGTCATTATAAAGAATCAATTCAGACAACCAAATATCCCGATACAGATCAATCTATATTTTAATAATATCCTATAGTAAATCTCTGGATCCATTCTGTTGGGGGTGTGGAAGGCGGGACGTGGATCCAGTCGCCGCCTCCACCGGGGAATCAACAGGCGGCGCCTGGAAAGCCGCCCCCTTCTGCCGGGTATTTAAATGCCGCTCACTGGGACCCGAATCCAACAGTCCGGGAGCTGGTTTGTTCACTGAGTTCCTGACACAACCATTTCCCCCAAATGACCAGAAGGATGAGGTGGGCCATTTCTCTCAGTTTGTTGCTGACTTTCTTATCCCGTGAGTAGTTTTTATTGCCCAAGTCTCTCACTGTTACTGTCTCAGTGTTAGTCTCTCTCTAGAATGTTCCAGAGTCACCAATCATTTCACCAGCATTAATCCTCGGGCTTTTTGATATATTTTTACAGGTGTCCAGTCGGATGTTGTGTTGACTCAGCCAGAGGCAGAGACTGGGCGTCCCGGAGGCTCCCTGACATTGACCTGTAAAACCAGCGGCTTCAATCTTGGCAGCTACTGGATGGCTTGGATCCGCCAGGTTCCCGGACAGGGGCTGGAGTGGCTGGTTTGGTACTACAGTCCATCCCACACCGTATACTACGCGCCAGGGATTCAGGGCCGATTTACTCCGTCCAAAGACACTTCAAACAACATCTTCTCTTTGGCCATGGCGAGCCTGAAGACCGAAGACACCGCCATCTATTACTGTGCAAGACACCACAGCGAGAGGAACCAGGGCTGGACCCGCACAAGAACAGCTCGAGAGGGAATTCAGCAACTTGCACCTTAACCTGAAGGTCAGCACTTGATCCAAATGTAATATTAATGTCAGTGGTCAGAACCGGACCACGAACTGCGACTGACACAACTGAGACAGACAAATGTTCGCAGTAAAACCAAACAAACCTACCGATATCAATGTGACTGTGTTTATCTGTAATGTTTACAGTTTCAGCAATTACTATCCTGAATAGGATACTTGTTTTATTATGTCTATAATTTGGAGCAGAGCTTTGTACATTGTGTTTTGTAAACGATTGATTAAATTGTAAAGTAGATCAGAAGTAAACGTGTATTTGAAGTGAATATTGAGCGGCAGGACTGAACAGAGAGTGAGTGCAGTTTTTGTGCGGGTGTCTGTCACTGTGACTACAGCAGTGGGTCACAGTGCTGTGCACAGCGACATCCTCATACAAAAACCTCAGTGATAGAGTTTGTTCAAATTGGTGATCAGCGACACAGCAGGATCGTCAATGTAAATGAGTTTTAAATAAAACAAAGTTTGGAAGTACTATTAGTTTACAAAAAGGTATAAAAATCTTCCACTTTATCTCTGTTGACCGACTCGCTAAATCTGCCCAGAGGGTTTAAAAGTGTTCCGATCCTCTTTATAAATTTAATGACACGGACAAGCTGAAATAACTCACCCATTCGCTCTTGGAAGAGACAGAGTTAGGTTTTTGAGTGAACAGTGAAATTAAATCTCTGTATTTTACAGTTAACAGTCTGCCGCAGTATTTGACACGCTGTTTCTCACTGTGATAACTGGGGCACAGCAGTTACTGTCAATACAAAAAGCCCCTCAGCACTAATTAACTGAGGCTGGCTCAGTGCTCGCGTTTACAATCCAACTTTATTCACAGTGAAGCATTATTTATTTCCAGCACTGACAAAATAATAAGAATTAATGTGGAAAATTGGTGGTCGTTAGTTAGTCACAGTTGGTGTTTTCAATAACATCTCCATGTCTGTGAAACGTAAAACATTCGGTCATTTATGAAGAGAGAACGGTATGCACAAATATTAATATAATTTCCTGAAAATTAATCGTGAATTTTCTTTGCCGTTGGTTTGTGAATATTTAATATAATGGTGGATTTCTGTCTATTATATGCAGGTGCGGTTATTGTATGGAGCTGCCCAGGGAATGTGACACTGTGACATCATGGCCTACTGGGGACAGGGGACCATGGTGACGGTGACTGCAGGTAAGAACCATTCCGTCATTTACCAACTGTTTTACTTGAGTATTTGTTTTATATTTTTCTGCATTTTCCAAATCCATTCGTTCACTGAAATGTGTTTTGGTGGATCATGTATTGAGATGTTGTTGCAATGTTTCATTTGATTCTGCTGAAAGGGGGACATAGAATCCCGCGGTTTCTTGACAGAAAGATGCTGCTGAGGGATTCAGTCCCTGTTTGCTGTGATTTGGTGTTTATTTGCTGAGGATACTGTGTGGCTGGGTTACTTTAAATACAAAACGTGTGTTTTTACGATGTTTAATCTCGGTTCTATCTAATGTCTGCAATTTGTACCGTCTTCTGCACAAGTGTATGAGATCAATCCCAACATTGACAAAATGTGCTAAAGTTTCTGTATTATCTTATTGAACATGTTCTGCTTACTGAAAGTGCTGGTGGTATTATTCAGGTTTTCTGTTTAGTTTACCTGTTCGTTCATTTGATGAAATAGGGGTTTGGTGCATTCTAAATTGAGATGTTCTTGCAATGTTACATTTGATTCTTTTGGAAGTGTTTGTAGAATTGAGCTGCTTCTCCGTGATGTTTCACTCCTTCAGTGATGTGGTTTGGTGTTTTCCTGCTGAGGAATGTTTTTGGGTGACTTTGTGTAGGAAAGTTTGTGAAACGGTTTGGTGTGTCTGTATTGTTTCAACTCGGTGACACTGAGCGGTTACACGGTTTGTGATTGAATGCAGAGTCTGCTTGTTTGAAACTGCTTGTCGCAGAGGACAGGGAGGCTGTTAGTGCATCTTGAAAAACAGTGAAAATTGCAGATTAAACTTTTACGTTTTCCGACAAATCCTTTCCGAGCACAGATTGTTGCTGCAATCACAGTTTGCCGTTTGTGCAAAGTTTAACCTCCGTGGCATCTGATGGTTGCAGCTTTTACCATCAACTGCAAACATTAAAAGCATTTAAATGTGCTTGAAAAATGACTCAGTATGAAAAAAATGGTTGAGTTTCAATATTTATTTGTTGTTAATATTCGAGCACCTCGCAATGCTATTGTTGTTATTCCACATTTCTGTTTAGTTTAATAATTTATACATTTGGTTACGAGCTGCTTTGCTGGATATTGATATTTTCTTGCAATATTAAGTTTGATCCTGTTCGGTGTAGAATTGAGCTGCTTCTCCATAAACGGGTTTCAGTCCTTCATTGATGTGATTTAGTGTTTTGTTTTGCTGAGGAGATTGTGTATCTGGGTGACTTTAAATGATTCAGATCTGTCAAACGGTTCAGCGTTTCTGCATTGTTTAAACTCCGTGACACTGAGCGGTTGCACGTTTTCTGGTTGAATGCAAACAGTCTAGGCGTTTGAAAATGCTTGAAGGGCGATTGTCGGGAAAAAAAACAGCCAGCCTTAAGAAAATAATCTAATAAAGATATATTGATGCATTTTGTAATTTTAACTGATGCTTCCAGATTAAACGAAATAGTGACTGAAACGCCCATGCAGAACATAGTAACATTTATATAATTCAAACAATTGCAATGCGGTGATACAACTATATATTAACCAAGGGTTATTTTAGATTAATATAATTCAGCATCAATCACCTTTCACAATCCTGCTGTGTTCTGCACGAGGTTGACATGGTCGGACAGATTTCTAGGCTGGAAATACTTTGTAATTCCAGTTATTCTATTATTTCAGTGCCGCTGCAACCATATTATACCTTCACTGTAATGCGTAGTTGGATAGCGAGGGAATTATCACCAATCTAATCTTAAACAGTTTTCTGAGATGTGGAAGTCGCTGCCAATCAATGAATTGTTCCCATGATATTATTTGTATTATAGGAAAGTTCAGATTGCATATGGCAAGAGATTGAAAAGTAAAAGCTTGAATGTCAAACCGATGTATTTATTTACAAAAGGTTAACAGTACCTTTGCATTTTATAATGACATCCTGTCTCCCATAGCTGTGCTCTACACACGATAGAATTATAGGAAGAACAGATGATAGGAAAGAAAGAATGATTATATCTTAGCTTTAGGCTTAAAAGTTATTAAATGCTAAATTCAACAACAAATTCTCCACTTGCTCCTAATGCGTGAGTTTTGCAAATGATTTGAACAAACTCAGCTGTTCTCGTTATATTCATTACTTTCTGAGAATAGATGGAGGTTATGATTTATCAATGTGTTCAGAAAGGTGCAGATTTTACACATTTGTAGGTCGAATAGAGCAATTTGAGTTTTAAAAAATGTGAATTTAGTCAATTAAATGTTAAGATGATTCCATCGAGTAAGTGGGAGTTTACTGTTCAACATTGTTTGATTGTCAGGTTGTTTTAATTAAATCCCAATTATTTCACAAAGCTCTGGGTAAAAACAAATTGGGGATTATTGAATGCTATTTTTATTATATTCATTATTATAGTACAGATAATCGAATAAAGATTTAGCTGACAATTAACAATAACTTACAATACAATATCAGTGAGAATTAATTCAATATAAATGATCTCCTACAATTGAGTTGTATCCTGGCGTGCAATATCTCAAATGTCTTAGATAATTTTAATAATATCTGAATTAATTTAGGAAACCATACATTTCATTATACTGCTGTGTGCAGCTAAATTCTTTTTCTGATTACATTCTTTTGCCCTGATTCTTTTTCTGATTACATTTAATTGTGTTTTTAGATCATATCAGTGGGTAATGTGAATATTTCCTGGTTTGTTTAATTATTGCCCTGTCACTGAGTCTCTGTTCTGTCAATAATCTACCCTGAATCTGTATATTTAATCTGCTCATTTTCAGCAAAACTACTTTTTGACCAATTATCGAGTTTTGAGATAGACAGAGAGAAATTGTTAAAAACCAAACGCAGTTTTGAAATTAATGTCAGTTTAATTTCAAATTAGTCACTAAATTATTGTTGTCGGAAGTTGGCCATTGATAAATTAAAATCAAACAGTTTCATGAAACTGACAGATTGAACAGATCTATCTGCTGGAACTCGATTGTTGCCATTTGTGTCTGTTCAGTTTCTGTGCGCGCGGTCACTGTGCTGGGACCAGGAATCTTCCTGACTGGTTGTAAATCTTCTACTTCATTTTCCAGTATTTCAGGGAGTGCAATTTGATCAAGTCCTTCAATAAAACTTGTATCTGTGTGGAATGTGGAAATTGTACTTGATGTTTGACTAGGCGACTCAGAAAGGGGATTCCAAACCCAGATAATGACAGTCAGAAAGAATTCAGCAGCACCAGACAGGCTGTAGAAGGAGATTTGGTTGATTTTTAAGCAGTGATATATCGGTCTTGGGAATTTTCGATTCGGCAATGCAGAGAGCGATTTATTGGGTTACATTCCGTGCTATGGCAGTCCTTAATCTATTTAATGGCTCACTCACACAGCCTCAGTCACACAGCCTCACTCACACACCCTCACTCACACAGCCTCACTCACACAGCCTCACTCACACATCCTCACTCACACAGCCTCACTCACACACCCTCACTCACACAGCCTCACTCACACAGCCTCACTCACACAGCCTCACTCACACATCCTCACTCATACAGCCTCAGTCACACAGCCTCTCTCACACAGCCTCACTCACATACCCTCACTCACACACCCTCACTCACACAGCCTCACTCACACATCCTCACTCACACAGCCTCACTCACACACCCTCACTCACGCAGCCTCACTCACACATCCTCACTCACACAGCCTCACTCACACAGCCTCTCTCACACAGCCTCACTCACACACCCTCACTCACACAGCATCACTCACACACCCTCACTCACACAGCCTCACTCACACACCCTCACTCACACAGCCTCACTCATACAGCCTCACTCACACAGCCTCACTCACACAGCCTCACTCACACAGCCTTACCCACACACCCTCACTCACACAGCCTCACTCACACAGCCTCACTCACACAGCCTCACTCACACAGCCTCACTCACACACCCTCACTCACACACCCTCACTCACACACCCTCACTCACACAGCCTCACTCACACAGCCTCACTCACACACCCTCACTCACACACCCTCACTCACACAGCCTCACTCACACAGCCTCACTCACACACCCTCACTCACACACCCTCACTCACACAGCCTCACTCACACACCCTCACTCACACAGCCTCACTCACACACCCTCACTCACACAGCCTCACGCACACACCCTCACTCACACAGCCTCACTCACACAGCCTCACTCACACAGCCTCACTCACACAGCCTCACCCACACAGCCTCACTCATACACCCTCACTCACACAGCCTCACTCACACACCCTCACTCACAGACTCTCACTCACACAGCCACACTCACGCAGCCTCACTCACCCGCCCTCACTCGCAGATACAGCCTCACTCACACAGCCTCACTCACACATCCTCACTCACACGCCCTCACTCACACAACCTCACTCACGCACCCTCACTCACACAGCCTCACTCACACAGCCTCACTCACAGCCTCACTCACTATCCTCACTCACACAGCCTCACTCACTCTCCTCACTCACTCACACCCTCACTCACACATCATCACTCACTCACACACTCTCACTCTCACACCCTCACTCAGACAGCCTCACTCACACAGCCTCACTCACACACCCTCACTCACACAGCCTCACTCACACAGCCTCACTCGCAGACACACCCTCACTCACACACCCTCACTCACACAGCCTCACTCACACACCCTCACTCTCACAGCCTCACTCACAGCCTCACTCACTATCCTCACTCACACAGCCTCACTCACTCTCCTCACTCACTCACCCTCACTCACACATCATCACTCACTCACACACCCTCACTCTCACACCCTCACTCAGACAGCCTCACTCACACAGCCTCACTCACACAGCCTCACTCACACAGCCTCACTCACTCACTCGCCTCACTCACACACCCTCACTCTCACACCCTCACTCAGATAGCCTCACTCACACAGCCTCACTCACACACCCTCACTCACGCACCCTCACTCACACACCCTCACTCACACAGCCTCACTCACACAGCCTCACTCGCAGACACACCCTTACTCACACAGCCTCACTCACACAGCCTCACTCACACAGCCTCACTCACACACCCTCACTCACACACCCTCACTCACACAACCTCACTCACAGCCTCACTCACACACCCTCACTCACACAGCCTCAGTCACACACCCTCACTCACACAGCCTCAGTCACACACCCTCACTCACACACCCTCACCCACACACCCTCACTCACACAACCTCACTCACAGCCTCACTCACACACCCTCACTCACACACCCTCACTCACACACCCACCCTCACTCACACAGCTTCACTCACACAGCCTCACTCGCACACCCTCACTCACACACCCTCACTCACACACCCTCGCTCACACACCCTCACTCACACAGCCTCATTCACACAGCCTCACTCACAGCCTCACTCACTATCCTCACTCACACAGCCTCACTCACTCACTCACACTCTCACGCACACAGCCTCACTCACTCTCCTCACTCACACCCTCACTCACACACCCTCACTCTCACACCCTCACTCACACAGCCTCACTCACACAGCCTCACTCACTCTCCTCACTCACACCCTCACTCACACGCCCTCACTCACACAGCCTCACTCACACAGCCTCACTCACACAGCCTCACTCACACAGCCTCACTCACACACACTCACTCTCACACCCTCACTCACACAGCCTCACTCACACACCCTCACTCACACACCCTCACTCACTCAGCCTCACTCACACAGCCCCACTCACACACCCTCACTCACACAGCCTCGCTCACACACCCTCACTCACACACCCTCACTCACACAGCCTCACTCACACAGCCTCACTCACACAGCCTCACTCACACAGCCTCACTCACACATCCTCACTCACACACCCTCACTCACACAGCCTCACTCACACACCCTCACTCACACAGCCTCACTCACACAGCCTCACTCACACAGCCTCACTCACACACCATCACTCACTCACACACCCTCACTCTCACACCCTCACTCACACACCCTCACTCACACAGCCTCACTCACACAGCCTCACTCATACACCCTCACTCACACAGCCTCACTCACACAGCCTCACTCACACAGCCGCACTCACACACCATCACTCACTCACACACCCTCACTCTCACACCCTCACTCACACACCCTCACTCACACAGCCTCACTCACACAGCCTCACTCATACACCCTCACTCACACAGCCTCACTCACACACCCTCACTCACAGACTCTCACTCACACAGCCTCACTCACACACCCTCACTCACCCAGCCTCACTCACACAGCCTCACTCGCAGATACAGCCTCACTCACACAGCCTCACTCACACATCCTTACTCACATGCCCTCACTCACACAACCTCACTCACGCACCCTCACTCACACAGCCTCACTCACACACCCTCACTCACACAGCCTCACTCACACAGCCTCACTCACAGCCTCACTCACTATCCTCACTCACACATCATCACTCACTCACACACCCTCACTCTCACACCCTCACTCAGACAGCCTCACTCACACAGCCTCACTCACACACCCTCACTCACACAGCCTCACTCACACAGCCTCACTCGCAGACACACCCTCACTCACACACCCTCACTCACACAGCCACACTCACACACCCTCACTCTCACATCCTCACTCACAGCCTCACTCACTATCCTCACTCACTCACCCTCACTCACTCTCCTCACTCACTCACCCTCACTCACACATCATCACTCACTCACACACCCTCACTCTCACACCCTCACTCAGACAGCCTCACTCACACAGCCTCACTCACACAGCCTCACTCACTCACTCGCCTCACTCACACACCCTCACTCTCACACCCTCACTCAGACAGCCTCACTCACACAGCCTCACTCACACACCCTCACTCACGCACCCTCACTCACACACCCTCACTCACACAGCCTCACTCACACAGCCTCACTCGCAGACACACCCTCACTCACACAGCCTCACTCACACACCCTCACTCACACAGCCTCACTCACACACCCTCACTCACACAGCCTCACTCACACAGCCTCACTCACACAGCCTCACTCACACACCCTCACTCATACAGCTTCACTCACACACCCTCACTCACACAGCCTCACTCACACAGCCTCACTCGCAGACACACCCTCACTCACACAGCCTCACTCACACACCCTCACTCACACAGCCTCACTCACACAGCCTCACTCACACAGCCTCACTCACACACCCTCACTCACACAGCCTCACTCACACATCCTCACTCATACACCCTCACTCACACACCCTCACTCACACAGCCTCACTCACACAGCCTCACTCACACAGCCTCACTCACACACCCTCACTCAGCCTCACTCACACAGCCTCACTCACACAGCCTCACTCACACACCCTCACTCACACAGCTTCACTCACACAGCCTCACTCACACACCCTCACTCAGCCTCACTCACACAGCCTTACTCACACAGCCTCACTCACACACCCTCACTCACACAGCCTCACTCACACAGCCTCATTCACACACCCTCACTCACACACCCTCACTCACACAGCCTCACTCACACACCATCACTCACACACCCTCACTCACACACCCTCACTCACTCACTCCCCTCACTCACAACCTCACTCACTCAAACACCCTCACTCACTATAACACCCTCACTCACCATCATTCTCTCACACTCATTGACTCACACTTGCTAGCCCAACATAAATTGCTCACTCTCATTCGCCCGCACTCATTCACACACCCTCAGTCCACCTTAGTCACACACTGGTTCACTCACCCACCCTCACTCACTCAGCATCACACACCCACCCTCACGCATCCTCACTAATCCTCAGTCATGGAACCTCACTCAGTCACCCTTACTCATTCACCCTCAGTCACACACCTTCACACAACCATCATCACTCACCCTCATTCATCCTCCCTCACTCACTCTTCCTCGCTCACCCACTCTCATTCATTCACCTACCAACCCTCATTCACCTTCATTCAGTAACCCACCCACGCACCCACCCTCACTCAGCTTAACACACCCACCCTCATTCATCCTCATTCAGACTCTCAGCTCAATCAATCACCCATCCTCACTCACTCACCCTCACTCACTCACCCACCCATCCTCACTCACTCACCCTCGCTCACTCACCCACCCACCCTCACTTACTCACGCTCAGTCACACACCTTCACACACTCACCCAGTCACTTACCCTCACCCACCCACCCTCACTTACTCACGCTCAGTCACACACCTTCACACACTCACCCTCATTCACTTACCTTCACCCACCCATGCTCACTTGCCCGCAGTCACACTGCCCTCACTTACTCACCCTCATTCACCCACACACCCTCACTTATTCACCCTCAGTCAGACAGCATCACACACTCACCCTCATTCACTTACCCTCACCCACTCACCCTCACTTACTCACGCTCAGTCACACACCTTCACACACTCACCCTCATTCACTTACCCTCACCCAGCCACCCACCCTCACTCACGCTCGGTCACACACCTTCACACACACACCCTCATTCACTTACCCTCACCAACCCATGCTCACTCACCCGCACTCAAACTGCCCTCACTTACTCACCCTCGTTCACCCACCCACCCACCCTCGATTACCTTAATTCAGTACCTTACCCTCACTCAGTCACCCACACTCACTAACACACTGACTCACCCACTCTCCCTCCCAACTCTCATTCACTCAACCTCACTGACACCCTCAATCACTCACCTCACTCACTCTCTCACTCACTCATCCACCCTCAGTAAACTACCCTAATTCAGCTCCACTCACTCAACATCACACCCACCATCACTCACCCATCATCTCGCATTCACCCACCCTGACTCACTACCATCACTCACACAGCCTCATTCACACACAGCCTCACACACCCTCACTCACACAGCCTCACTCACCCGCCCTCACTCACACAGCCTCACTCACACACACACACTCACTACCCTCATTCACACAGCCTCACTCGCACAGCCTCACTCACACACCCTCACTCACACAGCCTCACTCACACACACTCACTCACTACCCTCACTCACACAGCCTCACTCACACACCCTCACTGACACAGCCTCACTCACACAGCCTCACTCACACACCCTCAACCACACACCCTCACTCACACCCTCACTCACACACCCTCACTCACACACTCTCACTCACACACCCTCACTCACACAGCCTCACTCACACACCCTCACTCACACACCCTCACTCACACAGCCTGACACACACACCCTCACTCACACAGCCTCACTCACACAGCCTCACTCACACGCTCACTCACACACCCTCACTCACACAGCCTCACTCACACAGCCTCACTCACACACCCTCACTCACACCCCCGCACTCACACAGCCTCACTCACACACCATCACTCCCATAGCCTCACTCACACAGCCTCACTCACACACCCTCACTCACACAGCCTCACTCACACAGCCTCACTCACACAGCCTCACTCACTACCGTCACTCACACAGCCTCACTCACACACCCTCACTCACGCAGCCTCACTCACACACCCTCACCCACACACCCTCACTCATAGAGCCTCACTCACACACCCTCACTCACACACCCTCACTCGCACAGCCTCACTCACACAGCCTCACTCACTACCGTCACTCACACAGCCTCACTCACACAGCCTCACTCACAGACACAGCCTCACTCACACGCCCTCACTCACACAGCCTCTCTCACACACCCTCACCCACACACCCTCATTCACACAGCCTCACTCACACAGCCTCACTCACACAGCCTCACTCACACACCCTCACCCACACACCCTCACTCACACAGCCTCACTCACACAGCCTCACTCACACACCCTCACTCACACAGCCTCACTCACACAGCTTCACTCACTACCGTCGCTCACACAGCCTCATTCACACAGCCTCACTCACACACCCTCACCCACACACCGTCACTCACACAGCCTCACTCACACAGCCTCACTCACACAGCCTCACTCACACACCCTCACTCATACAGCTTCACTCACTACCCTCACTCACACAGCCTCACTCACACAGCCTCACTCACACGTCCTCACTCACACACCCTCACACACCCTCACTCACACAGCCTCACTCACACAGCCTCACTCACACAGCCTCACTCACACAGCCTCACTCACACGTCCTCACTCACACACCCTCACACACCCTCACTCACACAGCCTCACTCACACGCCCTCACTCACACACCCTCACTCACACAGCCTCACTCACACACCCTCACTCACACAGCCTTACTCACACACCCTCACTCACACAGCCTCACTCACACAGCCTCACTCACACAGCCTCACTCACACAACCTCACTCACACAGCCTCACTCACACACCCTCACTCACACACCCTCGCACACACAGCCTCACTCACACAGCCTCACTCACACAGCCTCACTCACACACCCTCACTCACACACCCTCACTCACTCACTGCCCTCACTCTCACAACCTCACTCACTCAAACAGCCTCACTCACTATAACACCCCCACTCACCATCACTCTCTCATACTCATTGACTCACACTTGCTAGCCCAACATGAATCACTAACTCTCACTCACACAGCCTCACTCACGCTACCCTCACTCACACACCCTCACTCACACATCCTCACTCACACACCCTCACTCACACACCCTCACTCACAGACACAGCCTCACACACACAGCCTCACTCACACAGCCTCACTCACACACCCTCACTCACACAGCCTCACTTACACACCCTCACTCACACACCCTCACTCACACACCCTCACTCACACACCCTCACTCACACACCCTCACTCACGCTACCCTCACTCACACAGCCTCACTCACACATCCTCACTCACACGCCCCTCACTTACACACCCTCACTCACACACCCTCACTCACACACCCTCACTCACACACCCTCACTCACACACCCTCACTCACGCTACCCTCACTCACACTGCCTCACTCACACATCCTCACTCACACGCCCTCACTCACACAGCCTCACTCACACGGCCTCACTCACACAGCCTCACTCACACAGCCTCACTCACACGGCCTCACTCACACAGCCTCACTCACACACCATCACTCACTCACACAGCCTCACTCACACAGCCTCACTCACACACCCTCACTCACACAGCCTCACTCACACACCCTCACTCACACAGCCTCACTCACACAGCCTCACTCACACAGCCTCACTCACACATCCTCACTCACACATCCTCACTCACACGCCCTCACTCACACAGCCTCACTCACACGGCCTCACTCACACACCCTCACTCACACACCCTCACTCACACACCCTCACTCACGCTACCCTCACTCACACAGCCTCACTCACACATCCTCACTCACACATCCTCACTCACACGCCCTCACTCACACAGCCTCACTCACACGGCCACACTCACACAGCCTCACTCACACAGCCTCACTCACACGGCCTCACTCACACAGCCTCACTCACACTCCCTCACTCACACAGCCTCACTCGCACACCCTCACTCACAAACCCTCACGCACACACCCTCACTCACACACCCTCACTCACACAGCCTCACTCACACAGCCTCACTCACAAAGCGTCTCTCACCCACCATTTCCCACGCGCCTTCACTCACAATCTCACCCATCCTCATTCACACACCCTCACTCATGTTCCCTCACACACACTCACTCAGCCACCCTCACTTACACACACTCATGCACTCACCCTCTTTCACCCACTCTCACTCACCCTCGAACCCTCACCCACTCTCATTCACTTACCTTTACTCACCCACCCTCACTTACTCACACTCACTCACACTCACTCTCATTAACTCTCTCACTCAACCTCATTCAATTACCCTCTTTCTCTAACATTCACTCACTCGTGCAGCCACTCTCATTCACTCACTCACACGCTAACTGTCATGTACACTCCTGGCTCACTCACCCTCACTCATTCACCCTCACTCAGTCACCCTCACTCACACACCCTCACTCACAGCCTCACTCACACTGGCTCACTCACTACCGTCACTAACACAGCCTCACTCACACAGCCTCACTCACACACCCTCACTCACACAGCCTCACTCACACACCCTCACTCACACACCCTGACTCACACACCCTGACTCACACAGCCTCACTCACACACCCTGACTCACACAGCCTCACTCACACAGCCTCACTCACACACCCTGAATCACACACCCTCACCCACACAGCCTCACTCACACAGCCTCACTCACACAGCCTCACTCACACACCCTCACTCACACAGCCTCACTCACACAGCCTCACTCACACAGCCTCACTCACAAAACGTCTCTCACCTACCATTTCCCATGCGCCTTCACTCACAATCTCGCCCATCCTCATTCACACACCCTCACTCATGTTCCCTCACACACACTCACTCAGCAACCCTCACTTACACACACTCATGCACCCACCCTCTTTCACCCACTCTCACTCAACCTTACACCCTCACCCACTCTCATTCACCTTCACTCACTCACCCTCACTTACTCACACTCACTCACACTCACTCTCATTAACTCACTCACCCAACCTCATTCAATTACCCTCATTCTCTAACATTCACTCACTCATGCACCCACTCTCATTCACTCACTCATCCTCACTCACCCGCTAACTGTCACGTACACTCCTGGCTCACTCACCCTCACTCACTCACCCTCACTGAATCACCCTCACTCATTCAGCCTCACTCATTCACCCTCACTCATTCACCCTCGCTCAATCACCCTCACTCAATCACCCTCACTCAATCACCCTCACTCAATCACCCTCATTCAATCACCCTCACTCATTCACCCTCAGTCATTCACCCTCACTAATGCACTCTCATTCATTCACCCTCCCTCACCCTCTCTCACTCAGTCACCTTCACTCTCATGTTCACTGCACACCTTCACTCACAAACTCACCCTCCCAGCCTCACTCAGCCAGCCTCATTTATTCTCCACCTCTCACTCACTGCCCCTCACCCATCCAGACCCATCCACCCTCAGTGACATACCCTCACCCATTTACCCTCACTCCATCAACCACCCATTCTCTCCCACTCATCCACACTCCAACCGTTACTCAGGTACTCACTCACCCACACTCATTCTCCTACCCTCACTAAGTTACTCACTCACCCGCACTCACTCTCCTACCTTCACTCAGTTACTCACTCACCCGCACTCACTCTCCTACCCTCACTCAGTTACTCACTCACTCACACTCACTCTCCTACCCTCACTCAGTTACTCACTCACCCACACACACTCTCCTACCCTCACTCAGTTACCCACTCACCCACACTCACTCTCCTACCCTCACTCAGTTACTCACTCACCCACACTCACTCTCCTACCCTCACTCAGTTACTCACTCACCCACCTTCACTCTCCTACCCTCACTCAGTTACTGACTCACCCAGACTCACTCTCCTACCCTCACTCAGTTACTCACTCACCCACACTCACTCTCCTACCCTCACTCAGTTACTCACTCACCCACACTCACTCTCCCACCCTCACTCAGTTACTCACTCGCCCACACTCACTCTCCTATCTTCACTCAGTTACTCACTCACGCGCACTCACTCTCCCACCCTCACTCAGTTACTCACTCACTCTCCTATCCTCAATCAGTTACTCACTCAACCGCACTCACTCTCCTACCCTTACTCAATTACTCACTCACCCACACTCACTCTCCTACCCTCACTCACTCACCCACACTCACTCTCCTACCCTCCTCACTTACTCACACAACCTCTCTCACTGATGCTCAGGAAATGGGCAAGGGAGCGTCTGCAACGGGGGAGGAATGGAGAACTGGAGCGAAACTGATGACGAGTGGCTACCGAATGTGGCTGCATAACACGGGATTGCCCGGAGCCGGAGGAAAGTGCAGACAGCCGGGGGAAGGAGCAGAGAACCGGGGGAAGGCGCAGAGAGCCGGTGGAGTAGCAGAGAGCCGGAGGAAAATCCATGGAGTGGGTCATAAGCGATAAGAATCGGGGTAAAGCGAACCGTGCTGGTGAAAAGCTCAGAAAGCCCGCACAAAGCGCCAGGAACCGGGAAAAGCACAATGAACTGGGAAAAGTGCAGCACACATGGGCAAAACACAAAGAGCAGGAAGACAAGTGCAGAGATGCGGAGGAAAGCGCAGAGTGCCATGAAAAAGAGCAGAGAGCTGAAAGAAAGTGAAGGGACCAGGAGAAAGGTACAGAAATCCAGCGGGAACCGCGGAGAGACGGGGGAACGTACAGGGAGCGCGGGGCGGGGTGCGGGGGGATTGCAGACAGCCCGGTCTCAGTGACAGGCGGAGTGTGAAACTGCACAATCAACACAGGCAGGAGCTTATTGAATGGGGAGGAGACTCGACAGACCGAATGGCCGACTCCTGCTGTTAATGTGCAGGATCCTAAAATTAGAGACTGTTGCAATTACTCAAATGTAGAGTTTTATTGTAATTATATAAATGTGCATCAGTTAGCTGGATTGTGACGTACACAGCTCAGTTAGCTGGATTGTGACGTACACAGCTCAGTTAGCTGGATTTTGACGTACACAGCTCAGTTAGCTGGATTGTGACGTACACAGCGCAGTCAACTGGATTGTGACGTACACAGCTCAGTCAGCTGGATTGTGACGTACACAACTCAGTCAGCTGGATTGTGACGTACACAACTCAGTCAGCTGGATTGTGACGTTCACAGCTCAGTCAGCTGGACTGTGACGTACACAGCTCATTTAGCAGGACTTTGACGTACACAGCTCAGTTAGCTGGATTGTGACATACACAGCTCAGTTTGCTGGATTGTGACGTACGCAGCTCAGTTTGCTGGATTGTGACGTACACAGCTCAGTGAGCTGGATTGTGACGTACACCGCTCAGTCAGCTGGGCGGCTGGTTCGTGATGAAGATCAATCCCAGCAGCGCGGGTTCAATTGCTGCACCGGCTGAGGTTATTCATAAAGACCCCCATTCTCAACCTTTGCCCTGGCCTGAGGTGTGGTGACCCTCAGGTTAAATCACCACCAGTCAGCTCTCAAAAGGAGAGGGCAGTCTCCGGGTCTATGGGACATTACATTTTGTTTTACATGATGGCTGACATAATGGGGAAAATCATCCGCTCTTCGCATCGCTTTCAATCCAATGCAAATTACATCATTCAGATTACATCAAAATGTTGTTTTTATGTGATAGAGACGGAGAAAGATGTGAGTTTCTAATGAGGGGCAAACAGGTGTTGGTTCTCAAATGATAGAACTAATAGAAGTTGAAATGTGGATGTAGCATTTGTTAGGAAAATGTTGGAATAAACACATAGTTCTCGTCAAATTTTGAAATGTTTGGTTACTGAATAAATATAATCCCAGAGTCTAATTTGTTGAATGGGCCATTCTCTCCCAGCGACACCGTCTCCGCCCACTCTCTACAGCCTGGTCTCCTCCTGCCAGCAACACAACACCGACGGCTCCGTGACCTACGGCTGTTTGGCGATGGACTACTCCCCAGAAATCACCAGCCTTACCTGGAAGAAAGATGGGCAGCTGATCGACACTGGAGTTAAGAAATACCCGTCAGTGAGAAACAAGAAGGGAACCTACACCCTGAGCAGCCAGTTAACCATCACCGAGTCAGAGGGGGAATGCAGCAAAATCAGCTGTGAGGTTCGACACAGCGGCTCAGCCAAGAGCATTGGAATGACATGTAAGTGTTGTGGAATCTGTGAGAATCAGAAACCTATGATTATCTTGTATAGGGTCTTGGATATAACTAATTTTAATACTCTGCATATTTCTGATCCTGGAAAATCAAGCTTTGTGTCTATTGACCACAAACATGTTTTAAAGCATATGAACTCATTTTTTTCATCAATTTCTTCTGCAAGAAATATCTAATTGTGTTTCTTGAAGGTCCCAGAATTTATGCTCCAAATGTTCTCCTCACCGTGAGTTCCAGTGAAGAAATCACAAGACAGAAATTTGCAACCATCGTCTGTTCAATTAACGATTTCCAGCCAAATTCAATCACGGTGAAGTGGCTGAAGAATGGACAACCCATGGGGTCAGGAATTGTCATCTCTCCCGCCTGTGAAGTGAACGGGAACTTCTCAGCGAGCAGTCGGCTGACACTCTCCGCTGGGGAATGGTTCAGCAGAGCGGTCTATACCTGCCAGGTCACTCATCAAGAGGTCACCCAAAGTTACAACATCACCGCGTCTGGTAAGAGACACAAACAGAGGAAAGAATAAATCATCCTGCATTCTGATGTTAATCCAAATCAGGAATTTACTGAAGTTAGTACAAAGCACAGAATAACTTCTAATTTACTGCCATGTAGTTTGTGTTTCATTCTGATGGAAAAGCTGCATTAGGATTGCTCACCATTCAGGATTTGATCAGTATAGAAATACATGTTTCGCTCTAATTTGAAGTCATTTAGTGAGTGAGGTGGCCTTGATATCAGCTTTATCCTGAGACCGCTGCTTATATTTGAGAGTCAGTGGGTGTCTGAAACACTTTACTGATAACAGCTCCGGGACGAAAGTGTTGGAAAGTTCAATCCAATCTATTTATAAATAAGCCCTCAGTACTTCGTTCCTGAGATCAGCACTTGAGTATTTGTATTGGGAATGCTGCAATACTGATTCGTTAGAATGGCATCGGGGCTGACTGTATTTCATAATGAGAAGAGTTTACACTGGCCAAACGTGTATAGAAGATTAATGGCGATCATTAGAAGTCTCGAAGTTGATTTATTCCCATTGAGTGAGTGAAGGCTGAATCCTGCTGTCCTGATTCTGAATATGAAACTTGGGTTGATTTCCACTTTTTTCATTCACAGATCCTTCCGTTTGCACTGTTGCCTCAGTAACAATACTGCCACCACCAATAGAACAGGTCTTACTGGAGGCGACTGTAACCTTAACCTGCGTCATTTCGAATGCTCCTTATGGAGTCAACGTGTCCTGGAGTGAAGCGAAGAAGCCGCTGAAATCAGAGATTGCCGACCAGCCTGGGGCAGATACTGAGAGCGTGGTCAGCAAATTAAATATCTCGACACAAGCCTGGCTGAGTGGGGCTGTGTTTGACTGTGTGGCGAGCCATCAGGACCTGCCAACTCCTTTAAGAATTTCAATACACAAAAAAATAGGTGAGCGGTGAGACTGAAGCAATAAGTGGGCCATTGTGTCTATTTCTGGTGTCAGTGCAGCGGTCAGTATTTAGCATTCAGCGTATTTATGGTCCATTCTGATTGGTAATTCCACTAACTAAATACTCTGGGCCCTCAGAGTTTAAGGGGGAAATTGATATGTAGCAGAATGAACAATGAATTGAAAACAGTGATTTGGGTTTAGACGGAGCGAGACCATAGACCACAAGATTTAGGAGCAGATGAAGGCCATTGGGCCCATCAACAGCGGCCCAGCCTTCAGTGAGGTCATGACTGATCTGCTGTGATAATCTTCAACTCCTCTTTCCCACCTTATCCTCATATCTCTTGACGCTTTTACTAATTGAAAATGTTTCTCTCTCAACCTTGAACATACCGATCGACCCAGAATATACAGCCCCCTGGGTTAAATAATTCCACAGCTTCACTACCCTCTGAGAGAGGAAATTCCTTCTCATCTCGGTCTGAAATGGGCGAACCCTCACTTTGCGACCATGTACGCTGCTCCTAGACGCTCCTACAAGGGAAAACAATCTGTCAGCGTCTATCCTAAGAAGCTCCCGGAGAATATTTCATGTCTCGATTAGGCCGCCTTCATTCTTCTAAACTCCAATATGTACAACCCAAAATACTTAACCTCTCCCCATAAGAAAATCCCTCCATACTCGGGATCAACCTCGTGATCCTTCTCTGGACTGCCCTCAAAACCAATCTGTCTTCCTCAGATAAGGGCAACAAAACTATTCAAAGTGTATCAGGTGTAGACTAACTAATGCCTTGTATAGTTTTAGCCAGACTTCCCCATGTTTATATTCTATTCCCTTTGAAATAAATGTCAACATTCAAATTGTCTCCATATTACCTGCAGAACTTGATTTGTGTGGTTTCTGATTGAGGACCCCGAATTCCCCCGTTACTTCAGCTTTCTGCAGTCTTTCTCCAGCTAAATAATATTCCGTTATGTTCTTCCTCCTCCCAAAGTGTCTAACCTCACATTTTCCAACATTATGTCCCATCTGCCAAGTTTTAACTCAGTGACTGAAGCTGTCTCTGTCCCTCTGTGGATTTTCTGTAACCTCACCACTTGCCTTTCTATTTTTGTCATCTGCAGCTGTGTGAATAGTGCATTCATTTATTAAACACAGTTTTGAAATTCATGTATATTACATCTACTGGTCCCCCTCTCTCTCGCCTTCTCCTTATCACCTCAAACAATTGCAATAAATTTGTCAGGCATGATTTACCCTTCACGAAGCTGTGCAGACCCTGCTTGATTATACTCTGTATGTCTAAATGCTCAGCTACTGAGGTCCCTGGCCTATAGTTACCTGTTTTTGTCTCCCTCCCTTTTGAATAAGGGTGTTACATTGGCAGTTTTCCAATCCTCTTGAGGTAGGGGGAGTTTGATGTGGAGTTTATACACCAGCACAGAACAGTTGGGCCGAATGGCCTGTTTCCCTGCTGTACATTTTCTGAAACTTTCGAATCCAATATCCGTAAATTCTCAGGGAAAGGATTGTGTCCACCTCTGCTCCGAGCTGGGAACCCGGACAGATCCCAAAGTGGAAAATGGAAACCTTTAAAAACCTTTCTCTCACATCTAACCCGCGGTTCCATTGTCTCCGGAATTCCCCATTTTATTGACATTTATTGTACATTTTCTGCAGATCCCAATCCGCGGGAACCGTCCGTCTCTGTCCTCCTGCCCTCGGCTGAAGATGTCTCCGCTCAGAGATTCGTCTCCCTCAGCTGCTTAGTGAGAGGTTTCTCCCCCCGAGAGATCTTCGTCAAGTGGACCGTCAATAACAAGCCGGTGAATCCCGGCAACTACAAGAACACCGAGGTGATGGCGGAGAACGGCAATAGCTCCTTCTTCATGTACAGCCTGTTATCCATTGCAGCGGAGGAGTGGGCCAGCGGCGCTTCTTACTCCTGTGTGGTGGGACATGAAGCCATCCCCTTGAAGATCATCAACAGAACGGTTGATAAATCCAGCGGTAAACCCAGTTTTGTGAACATTTCCCTCGCTCTGATGGACACCGTTAATTCATGTCAATGAGAATCTATTGGTTATATTTCGAACTAAAATAAAAATAATAAAGGTTTTTTTCCTCCAATTGTGATTTAAATACACAGCCGCTTAATTAATGGAGCTTCCACTTTGCTGATATTAGATCTGTTCAATGAGACCCGGATTTCTACAGGTCTCAGCCCCAAGTCTGATACAACCAGTGCTCCCAGCTCAGATACCCCTGGGTTAGAGACAGAGTAAAACTCATTCATTCCAGGATTCAGCAAAATATCTTCATTGACTTTCCTCCCACTGAGGAGAAATTGGACAATTTACCATTTCAGACAAACAAACACATCACATTTAGATCTCGGTGTTCCTGCTTCTCTCATTGTCCATCCCTTTAAAATTAATGTCAGATTTAAGTTGCTGCATCACACCCACTGGGAACTGAATTGAGGGTCACACAGAAACATCGACCAACAATCACCCGTGAGGGGAAAGTGAAATTGTTAATCCACTGTACCCACACTTCCCCAACAGAGAGAGGGGGAGGGGCTTTAGTTAATCCACTGTACCCCCACTTCCCCAACAGAGAGAGGGGGAGGGGCTTTAGTTAATCCACTGTACCCCCTGCTGCCCCAGCAGAGAGAGGGGGAGGGGCATTAGTTAATCCACTGTACCCGCACTTCCTCAACAGAGAGGGGGAGGGGCATTAGTTAATCCACTGTACCCCCACTTCCCCAATAGAGAGGGGGGGGGGATTAGTTAATCTACTGTATCCGCACATCCCCAATAGGGGGAGGGGCATTAGTTAATCCACTGTACCCGCACTTACTCAACAGAGAGAGGGGGAGGGGCTTTAGTTAATCCACTGTACCCCCACCTCCCCAATAGAGAGAGGCGGAGGGGCATTAGTTAATCCACTGCACCCCCACTTCCCCAACAGAGAGAGGGGGAGGGGCATTAGTTAATCCACTGTACCCCCACTTCCCCAATAGAGAGAGGGGTGGGTTAGTTAATCCACTGTACCCCCACTTCCCAACAGAGAGAGGGGGAGGGGCATTAGTTAATCCACTGTACCCCCACTTCCCCAACAAAGAGGGAAAGGGGCATTAGTTAATCCACGGTACCCCCACTTCCTCAACAGAGAGGGGGAGGGGCTTTAGTTAATCCACTGTACCCCCACTTCCCCAACAGAGAGGGGGAGGGGCTTTAGTTAATCCACTGTACCCCCACTTCCCAACAGAGAGAGGGGGAGTGGCATTAGTTAATCCACTGTACCCCCACTTCCCCAATAGAGAGAGGGGTGGGTTAGTTAATCCACTGTACCCCCACTTCCCAACAGAGAGTGGGGGAGGGGCATTAGTTAACCCACTGTACCCCCAGCTCCTCAACAGAGAGAGGGGGAAGGTCTTTAGTAAATCCATTATACCCCCACTTCCTCAACAGAGAGAGGGGGAGGAGCTTTATTTAATCCACTGTACCCCCACTTCCCAACAGAGAGAGGTGGAGTGGCATTAGTTAATCCACTGTACCCCCCCACCTCCCCAACAGAGAGAGGGGAGGGGCATTAGTTAATCCACTGTACCCCCACTTCCCCAATAGAGAGGGGGAGGGTCTTTAGTTAATCCACTGTACCCCCACTTCCCCAATAGAGAGAGGGGGAGGGGCATTAGTTAATCCACTGATCCCCCCACCTCCCCAACAGAGAGAGGGTTAGGGGCATTAGTTAATCCACTGTACCCGCACTTCCCCAACAAAGAGAGGGGGAGGGGCATTAGTTAATCCACTGTACCCCCACTTCCCCAATAGGGGAGGGGCATTAGTTTATCCACTGTACTCGCACTTCCCCAACAGAGAGATGGGGAGGGGCTTTAGTTAATCCACTGTAACCCAATTCCACAACAAAGAGAGCTAAGGGGCAATACTAACCCATTTTACCTCCACGTTCCCGGCCACAATAGGAGGAAGGTGACGAGTGAACTCTCTGTATCTCCACCTCCAGCAGGGAGAACCCAAAGGGAATTTGCTGAACTGACCAGAGAGAGGGAGATTATTAACTCAATATCTTCCCAGTCCCCAAGCAGGGAGTTTGGAAGTAAACGGTTCCACAGACTAAGAACTCAGTTACTGACATTACAAGTCTGTATGTAGCTTACTGGCTGAAGGCTTTAAAAGACCATCACGATAAAGATGTTCTTAAAGTATCTATTTATGCAACAGAATTTTTTAGCACTCTTTTTCCTCTTATCCGTATGCTGAAACCGATTCACCAGAATCCAAATCCAGACTGGTGATTGAATTCTCGCTGGGTTTTCACTGTTCTCTCCTAAGGCACCTCCTTGTATTTTTGCATTAGGACACCTGATGTCAGCTTGCAACTCACACAAAACACATTTATAAGCAGAAAGTTCAACATATTCTACATCGGTACCAATAATACCCACAACTGTCAAAGCTACAGGCAGCTGATGCAAATACACAGACAGATAAACAGACACTACACATACATGCACACAGACCCACAAACACACACACACTCACATGTAGACACAAACACACACATGGACACACACATAGAAACACATGCATAAACATACACCCAGGCACAATGAACCACACATATTTTGACATAAAAACACACGCAAACGTGCGTAAAAATTCACAAACATGGACATAAACACAAACAGGCACACGTGCACATCCACACATAGACACACAAATCCACACACACAAGTGGCTACACAAATATACACAAACAGACACATACAGCCACATGTCCACACAGATACACAAACATATAAAACCAGACAAACAGACTGACAGAAGAATATTAAACACAAATGTAACCAATAACATGTACATTAGCAGAATTTCACGATGACAGAGATATTTCCATTTAGAGACAATAATCCACAGTAGCACACTTATGGACACACGTAGACACATATTAGCAGACTCGTACACACGCTAACACGAACACATATGAATACACATAGAATCATCAATACACATCAATAGATAGTTATAAACAACCATCAACGAATAAATAGTACTGCTGCCTCACAGCACCATAAACCCGGGTTCAATTCCAGCCTTGGGTGATTGTGTGGAGTTCCCACGTTCTCCAGTGTCTGTTCCTGTTTCCTCCGAGTGCTCCGGTTACCTCCCACAGTCCAAATATGTGCAGGTTCAGTGGATTGGCCAGGCTATATTACCCCTTAATGCCCACAACGTTAGGCGGGGTTACGGGGTTCTGGGGACAGGGCAGGGGCATGCGTCCAGGTAGAGTGCTCTTTCGGAGGCTCGGTGCAGTCTCGTTCGGCACAGTCGGGATTATCCGATGATGATTCTATGATGAAATACACACATCAACAAACACACACACACACAAACGCACTTACCCAGACACAAACATTAAGACACTGACATGCATGTTGAACGTATAAAAACACATTAACACTTTTATTACTGGGCAGGGAAGTATAAACTTATATTAACACAGGCATTAATATATAAACATAGATTTCAACACACAAACACACACAATAAAACGCTCATATATAAACATTGACTTAAGATAAATTTACCCAAAGGTGCTGACACACAGGTACACAGATCAATACTCATTGACACATGAACACACACAATGACACTTATAAAGACATCGTGACACACAAATGAAGAGTAAAGAAACACAAATTTTGCACCTACACAGACACAAAAGCTAAAGAACAAACACAAACATCAGACAAGGGCAGCACGGTGACGCGATGGTTAGCACTGCTGCCTCACGCCACCATGGACCAGGGGTTGATCCCGCTCCTGGGTCTTTGTCCCTGTGGAGTTCCCCGTGACCCGTGGGTCTCACCCCGACAACCCAATGATGCGCAGGCTAGGTGGATTGGCCATGCTAACTTGCCCCATAATTGGAAGAAAAAAGTTACAGAGATCGATTTCCGAGTGTCATGAACTCAACAGTAAATATGCAATGAAAATATATTAAAGAATGAATTAGCAGCGGGAGAAAATGATACGGGAATATTAAAAACAAAACGTGTATTAAATTAAATTTAAAATGCTTATTGTCATGAGTAGGCTTCAATGAAGTTACTGTGAAAAGCCCCTAGTCGCCACATTCCGGCACCTGTCCGGGGAGGCTGGTACAGGAATCGAACCGTGCTGCTGGCCTGCTTGGTCTGCTTTAAAAGCCAGTGATTTAGCTGACTGAGCTAAACCAGACCCTATTAACAAACAATCTGATTATATTTATTCGGCTCTATTCCCGTCGATACCACAGACCACACCTGGACTGAAGACGATGAGGATGATAATGGGAACATCTGGACAACCGCTTCCACATTCATCACCCTGTTCTTCCTGAGCATTTCCTACAGCGCTGCAGTCACTCTGGTGAAGGTGAGAAGATTCAATCCACTCACACATCAAACTGACAGAAGTCGTTTAAGAACACTAAATGTTTGATTGATTAAAAACTCTAACATTAATGTCCCAGATCATAAACATCTGCTTCATCATTTTCTCTCTCTTTTACAGATCAAGTGATCGGCTGACGTTCGGACGCTGTAGATTTCCCTCAGCTGTTTATTATGATCTGTGTGTGACAGAAATACAATATCTCCTCTTGGTGACTCTAACAGTAAAATTTTCTCAGTTTATTATTCTGCATCTGTAACTGAGACAATCATGGACAGTATTTCTGCTTTTCAGTTTGAAATGTACGAGATAATTTTGGCTGTAATGTAATTGTAGCTAGTAATTTCTTTCAATGTCATGTCTAAATAAGTAACTTACCTCGTACCTTATTTACAACAGTTACCTTCCCTTTATGTTGAGCTCCTGTTCTCTCTTGTGTCTGTTACAGTTGTACATACATTTGGCAGCTCAGAGGGCATGTGTTCTGTTCTCAGTGTGACCCTCAATCGTTAAATTCCCTTTTGTAAACATCAAAATAAACTTTTGTGTAATATTTTCTTTGAAATTTTAATAAATATTGAATGAAAAATGAAGAAAATAAGACTAATCTGAACTCCTTTCTCTAAGGTCCATCGGCACTGATCCTTTTCCCCGATTATACAGTTGTCTCCCCTTTCCCAGACAGATATTTCTCACCAGGCCTGTCTGGGATGTGTCTGAACTCAAGGCCCCTCAGTGAAAGAGCCGCTGCGCCACCAAGCGGCCCATCCGGGTTAAGACACCTTTACCTTTGCCTTTTTATGGTAAACTCAAGAGGCAGAATGATTGCACATCTGAAGAATTCCACAGATTCACTACCCTCTGATGGAAGAAATATCTTCTCATCTCTGTCCTAAATTTGAACCGCTTCCTCTGAGATTATGCCTCTGGCCCTAGACTCTCCCACAAGAGGAAACAAGATGATTTTTCAGGCTGTGTAACTGGTTAAAGCTCTTTCCACAGTCAGTTCACTGGAACACTCTCACTCAGGTGTGTGTGTGTCTCGGGGCGTTTCCAATCACACTGATGTTTGAAATCTCTTCCCACAGTCAGAACAGACAAACACATTGACAGTTTGTGATATTTAGATGCTAATGAATTGAGTGACTGTCAGATCTTGATATTATATTTGGTTCGAGTTGCCCAGCTGCCAATCCTCCCGTTCTAATGCCTGAAAAAGAAGTTTACAAAAATGATCACAAGAAGAACAGGGTAGAAATTCACAACAGATCATTTTAGTTTCTATCAAACCTTCTTTCCTCTCTTGCTTTCCCCAAGCATGTGGTCCAGTCAAAATAAAAGACCAAAATCAGCTAGAAACCACAACAAAAGTGTGACTGCCTGTGCGGAGTCTGCCTGTTCCCACCGTGTATGCGTGGGTTTCCTCTGGGTGCTCCGGTTTCCTCCCACAGTCCAAAGATGTGCAGGTCAGGTGGGGCCATGCTAAATTGCCCTCATGTTAGATGGGATTGCTATGTTACAGGGATGGGGTGGAGGTGTGGTCTTAAGTAGGATGCTCTTTCCAAGAGCCGGTGCAGACTCGATGGGCCGAATGGCCTCCTTCTGCACTATAAATTCTATAATTGTATCTCTATGTATTGAACAATCCATGGAGGTAGGAGAGAGGCAGGGAAATGAGAGCCGGAAGGAAGGCGCGGGTTACATTAACGAACATGGTATCTCCAGGAGTAGGGAACGAGGAGAATAAAGACGAAAGACAGGAGCAACGGCAGAAGCGGAGGTGAGCGCAAGATGGCAGCGAGATCTGTCCGGGAGAAGCAAGCGACAACACCAACACCATACCCATTCGAGTATTGCCCACTGTAATTGTTTCTCCGGCACCCGAATGTATATTTACCTCCCCAATCTCTCCCCGCTCCCTCCACGTCCCCCCCCCCCCCCCCCCCCCCCAAACAGTCGCTTACTTATGTGTTGTAAATAATTTTGCCAGGTGTACAGAGTTGCTGCTGTTGAGCTGGTGCACAATACCCTACCAGTTATTCTATTTTATTTTTTATTGTATTTTTGTGTGCGTGGGTTTCCTCCGGGTGCTCCGGTTTCCTCCCACAGTCCAAAGATGTGCGGGTTAGGTGGATTGGCCATGCTAAATTGCCCGTAGTGTAAGGTTAATGGGGGGATTGTTGGGTTACGGGTATACGGGTTACGTGGGGCTAAGTAGGGTGATCATTGCTCGGCGCAACATCGAGGGCCGAAGGGCCTGTTCTGTGCTGTACTATTCTATGTTCTATGTTCTTAAATTATTCACTATTTTCTTTTCTTTGGTCTGTTGGGGTGTGTCCTTCTCTTCTATACATGTGTGTGTGTGTATATATATATATATATGTTTCTTATCCTGTGTACATAACGGTAAATATACTTTCTTCAAAAACCCAATAAAAAACATTTACCAAAAAAAATGTATTGAACAATCAGCGAGTCAGCCTGAAATCTGCCTCACAATGCCCGGGTGATTGACGGCAGCTCCGGACCAATAGGAAGTGGGGGGGCGGTACTGGAGGGCCGAACGGGACCGGATGGTCCTCCAACCAATCGGAGTGAATGAGGGGCGGGGCCCGCTGTGAATGAAGCATGCGCAGTGTGGGTCATGGCGATGGAGAAGGATGTCTTTTTGAGATCGGAAATCGGTATGAGGCGTTTAACAATACGGAGGGAGCGAGAGATCGCGGGGGTGGGCGGAAACGTTGTTTAAAGCTGTTGCAATCGAAAACATCTGAAATGTTTACGGGACCCAGTTTTTACCGAGCGGAGCTGCAGCTCCTCATCTTCGACTCGGGTTAACGGCCGCCATCTTTATTGGATCTGCATCAGGGCGCATGCGCGTTTCTCATCTTTGTCGGGGCCGATGTTTCAATGAGTGGGAGGAGCTTGTTCCCCATTGTTCGGAATGGAGACAACTTGTCCATCAAACTGGATTAGTCTTTCAGTCCCAATGTCTTATTGATGATGCAAAGCGGTGGCAGAGATGGAAAGAAAAGGAAGCCAATCCTGCTCTCCAGGTTTCACTGTCTCATTGTCCATCCTGCCCGATGTGTCCAAAGCTTTGTGGCCCTGTTCAGCCACATGAAGACCCAGGGCAGAAACACACAACCCTGAGTCAACATCACCCTCAAATCAGGGGACTGCTGATGACGAGGGTCAGTGTGCAGTGGGGCGGGGGGGGGGGGGGGGGGCGAGGCAGCATAAGCGGTAATCCTGGACCAGGGAGCAGGAAGAGAGGTCGTTGTGAATTTCTATACTGAACTGACTAATTGATTTTGGAAACTCCTTTTATAGGGGATTAGTCAGGGAGGATTTACACACAGCAAACTCAAACCAGGAGAAATGTTTATCTTTCCTGAATTTTATTTCTGGACTGACAGTGATGCCTTTGTAAACTTCTTTCACAGGGACTTAGAAAGGGACAGGAAACTCACAATCAATCCTCACATCAAATTCTGACAGCACTTTTCTGGTGATCAGGACCTGGAGATTATTGACCTTTGTGTGTAAGCATTGAGTTCAAATCATTACCACACTGTGTAAATTTTCTTCCTCATATCTCCCCTGTAGATCTTGCTCACAATCTTAAATCTGTGTCCCATAATCCTTTTACAATCTGCTATTGAACAGCTTTTCTTTACCTTTTGCTGGGTTTGCCATTGTCATTTCCGGTGCCTGGGTTGCTGCCGGGAGGTCTGTCCGGTTTCATTCCCTTTTCCTGTTTTTGTAGCGGTTGAATGGGCTTGGACCAGTTCATTTCAGATCCAGAAAACAGTTGAAATCTCCTCCAAGAATTAGTTGATGTGTATCCATGTATGGGGGAACAATTCTTTTTACAAATGCCACATTGTCCTAGTTAGGGGCATAGCCATTCACCAGCATCACCAATGTACCCGCCAACCACCCACTGACCACCGTGGTTACACTGCTGCCTCACGGCGCCGGGATCCCAGGTTCGGGTCACTGTCTGTGTGGAGTTTGCACATTCTCCCCGTGTTTGCCTTGGTTTTGGCTCCACAACCCAAAGATGTCCAGGGTAGGTGGATTGGCCACGCTAAATTGCCCCTCAATCGGAAAAAATGAATTGGGCACTCTAAATTCATATTTTTAAAAAAATTAACACTGCAATGAAGTTACTGCGAAAAGCCCCTGGTCACCACATTCCGGTGCCTGTTTGGGTACACAGAGGGAGAATTAGAACATAGAACATAGAACAGTACAGCACAGAACAGGCCCTTCGGCCCTCAATGTTGTGCCGAACAATGATCACCCTACTTAAACCCACGTAACCCGTATACCCATAACCCAACAATCCCCCCCATTAACCTTACACTACGGGCAATTTATCATGGCCAATCCACCTAACCCGCACATCTTTGGACTGTGGGAGGAAACCGGAGCACCCGGAGGAAACCCACGCACACACGGGGAGGACGTGCAGACTCCACACAGACAGTGACCCAGCCGGGAATCGAACCTGGGACCCTGGAGCTGTGAAGCATTGATGCTAACCACCATGCTACCGTGAGGCACACCTTGTGCCTCTTGTTCAGAATGTACAAATGACTTAATAGCATGTCTTTCGTGACTAGTGAGATTAAACCAGAGCACCCGGAGGAAACCCACGTAGACACAGGGAGAACATGCAGACTCCGCACAGACAGTGACCCAAGCCAGGATTCGCACCTGGGATCCTGGAGCTGTGAAGCAACAGTGTTACCCACTGTGCTACAGTTACTACCCCTTAAAACATGTTGCTTGGCCAACAGAAAACATTATCAAAGGGCTTGTCCGGGATTTGAACCCGGGGCCTCCCGCAAATTTCGAAACCAAAACACCCGAAGCGAGAATCATACTCCCAGACCAATGAGCCCCTCAATGAAGGCAGTCGCCTCCTCTGGAGTCTCAAAATCAAAGTCTTTGGACTCATCTGCAACCCGCAGCTTTGCTGGGTAAACCACCCCGAATGGAACTCCTTTCTTCGATAGAGCAGCCTGAACCTTATTAAATGCCGCTTGCTTCCTCACCAGCTCGGCTCCCACATCTTGGTAAATCCTCACTAGGATAACTGAGTGAATCCCTTCCCACACTTAGAACAGGTGAATGGTCTGTCGCGGGTATGACGGTGATGATGAATTTCCAACTCACATGGAGACCTGAATCCCTTCCCACAGTCCCCACATTGCCATGGTTTCAGCATGCTGCTGGTGTCCTTGTCCCTCTCCAAGTTTGACGATCAGTTGAACTCAAGTGTGTGTGTATCGGGTCTTTTTTCAGTAACGCTGATCTTTTTAAAAAGTAAATTTAGAGTATCCATTTTTTTTTCCAATTAAGGGGCAATTTAGCATGTCCAATCCACCTCGCCTGCACATCTTTGGGTTGTGGGGCTGAAACCCATGCAAACACGGGAGAATGTGCAAACTCCACACGGACAGTGACCCGGGGCCGAGATCGAACCTGGGACCTCGGCACCGTGAGGCAGCAGTCCCAGTCACACTGATGTTGAAAATCTTTTCTTACAGACAGAGCAGACAAACATTTCTTCGTCTGCATTCACAGGCCAATGATATTCAGGTCCTGATGAATGGAGTGACTCTGTTAGATTTTGCTGTGAAGTTTGATTTGAGTTTCCATTTGTAAATCCTCCCCTTGTAATATCCTGTAAGAGGAGTTTATAAAAGTTATCACGAGGGGCAGGCACGGTGGCTCAGTGGTTAGCCGAGAACCCGGGTTTGATCCCGGGTCTCTGTCCATATGGACTTAGCACATTCTACCCTTGTCAGCATGAGTTTCAACCCCACAATCCAAAAAGATGTGATGGATAAAATGACCCCTTAATTGGGACAAAATACAATTTTGTACTCTATATTTAATTAAAAAAAGAATAGTCAGCACTCAGTCCAAGATAGAAATTCTGAATAGACAATTCTAGTTTCTCTGGAACAGTTTTCCCGCTCTTGTTCCCCCAAAGCTGTAAATCCCCGTCCCACACACTCTCCCTCCTCCCTGGGCTGAAATCCAAACCCATCTCACCATCTGCACCATTTCTTTCCTCCACTCCCAGTTTTCTCCCCCCCTCTCCTCTGCCTGGGTTCAGTTCTCCAGCTTCTGTCTGCAGACTGACAATAAAATCAATGGGTCTTATTGGGGACTCCAGCGGGTGTTTGTGAATACTCCCTGTCCACCTCCCTGGGTTTCCTTCCTCCCCACAGACCAGGGCCGCGATTCTCTGGTCCGGCGTCAGAGTGCCGGCGCCAAAACAGGAGTACTTTACTCCGCCGCAGGTTTCGAGACCCGATTCCCGGGTCCTGGGGGGGGCCAGCACGGCGCTGAAGTGGCCCATGCCGCTCCAGCTGCCGGTCCCGGATGGACCCCACGTCCATCCCCCACAGGCCGCCCCCGGACCGTTCAGCCCCGAGGTCCTGCTGGGCCCAGAGCATGTTAGAACAGCGTCGGCGGGACTAGGATCTTTTCAGTCGGCCGGTCGGTCCATTCGGGCCGGAGAATCGCAGCGCCACCGGAGGATCGCCGCTATGGCTGTTTGCGGTGATTCTCCATGCGGCCCAGCACCATGCGCGCCTGCCCGATTCTTTTATGGGTGGGAGAATGGCATTGAGGTGGCATGGCGCAATTCGCGCAGTCCCCTGCCGATTCTCCGGCCCGGCAGGGGGTCGGAGAATCGCGACCAGAGTCCTCTGATGATTTGAGCCCAACCTCGAATCACATTAAATTTCCATTTAATTGGGAAACAAAATTAAATGAAATTTCGTGGCTCCACAAAGTGTTTCCAACTCCTGCCTCCCACCCCATTAACAGGTGGATGCAATTATTTTTCTTACTGAAAGGGTGGTCTCTGGGGGCATGGTAGTGCTGTGGTTAGCACTGCTGCCTAATGGCGCTGAGAATCCGGATTCCATCCTCGCCCCGGGTCACTATCCATGTGGAGTTTACACATTCTCCCCGTCTCTGCGTGTGTCTCACCTTCACAACCCAAAGATGTGCAGGGTAGGTGATTTGAACAAGCTAATTTTGCACCTTAATTGGAATAAAAAGTTGGTTACTCCAAATATATTTTTAAAAACTCTTTCCTAATGTTTACAATGAAAGGTGTGGGTACCCCAGGAGAGGGCTACATTTCAGGGACAGTAAATGGACAGGTATCCGTCTCATGTTCTTATCTGGTACAGATTAGATATATTAATTACAGTTCCGTAATAAAATTCATAATTATTTCTCGACATGTACTATAAGACTGTAGCTACGTTATAGATTTTCAGCTATCTCTTCCCTCAGAGGATTGTGTTGGATTTCTCTTCCACAGGGACCAGTTGTATCTGGGGGTCATTGAATATATTGAACCACAAGTTAGACAGATATTTTATTGACAATGGAGTTAAGGGTTACGGGGAACATGTAGGAAAATAGAGTGAAAGCTGAGATGAGGAGGGATCTCTTTACTCGAGGATGTGGTGAAGCTTTGGAATTCTCTATCCCAGAAGAATGTGGAGCCTGAGTCATCAGGTATGTTCAAGACAAATATTGATAGGTTTCTAGATACTGAAGATATCGAGGGATATGGGGATCGTGTGGAAAATGGTGCTGAGGTCCATCGGCCAACGATCTCATTGAATGGTTGAGCAGACTCGGTGGGCCGAATGGCCGACTCTTGCTCCTATTCTAATCTCTGCGTCCTGGTCAGGAAGCAGTGAGCTGAGCTTGGATCTGTCAATCAACATGAATCAGCCCTTCAGGAGAATTGGGAGGGTGAATATTAGATACGGCAGAGTGAGAATGGAGGGAGATTGTGTCGGCTGGAGATTTACAGCTTTTGGAAAAGGAGAAAGGAAATTATATTCCATAGGAAGTAGAATTGTCTGTTCTGAATTCCTATCCTGTAATAACAGTGATGACTTTTGTAAATTGTTTTTAAAGGATATTAGCAGAGGAGGAATTACAGACAGAAATCTCAAACATCACGTCTCGATGTGACAAACTCACTCGATTCCTTCTGATCTGAAAACAACGGGCTCTGAACATCATCGACGAGAAGGAGAAATGTTTGTCCGATCTTTCGGCGTCAAAAGATTTGAAATATCAGTGTGACTGGAAAAGCACCGAGACCCACACAACACATCCGAGTGAGAGAGTTCCAGTGAACTCACTGCGAAAAGAGCTTCAACCAGACACACGGCCTGAAAAAAACATCACACCATTCACAGTGAGGAGAGACAGTGCACATGTTCTGTGTGTAGACAAGGCTTCAACTGATTGTCCAATCTGGAGAGACACGAGGAGACCCAAAACATGGAGAAACCGTGGAAATGTGCTGACTGTGGGAAGGGATTTAGAGCCCCATCTGTGCTGGAGATTCATCGCCGCAGTCACACTGGGCAGAGGCCATTCACCTGCTCTCAGTGTGGGAAAGGATTCACTCACTTCTTTAACCTGCAGTCACACCAGCGAGTTCACACTGGGGAGAGGCCATTCACCTGCTCTCAGTGTGGGAAGGAATTCACTCAGTTATCCAGTCTGCATACACACCAGCAAGTTCACACTGGGGAGAAGCCATTCACCTGCTCCCAGTGTGGGAAAGGATTCACTCACTTCTTTAACCTGCAGAGACACCAGCGAGTTCACACTGGGGAGAGGCCATTCACCTGCTCCCAGTGTGGGACGGGATTCAGTTCTTCATCCAACCTACGGAGACATCAGCGAGTTCACACTGGGGAGAGGCCATTCACCTGCTCCGTCTGTGAGAAGGGATTCAGTGATTTATCCACCCTGCAGACACACCGGCGAATTCACACTGGGGAGAGGCCATTCATCTGCTCTCAGTGTGGAAATGGATTTACACATTTATCCAGTCTGCAGACACACCAGCGAATTCACACTGGGGAGAGGCCGTTCACCTGCTCTCAGTGTGGGAAGGGATTCAATAACTCGTCCAACCTTCGGAACCATCAGCGAGTTCACACTGGGGTGAGGCCGTTCACCTGCTCTCAGTGTGGGAAGGGATTTGTTAGTTCATCCACCATGAAGAGACATAAGCGAATTCACACTGGGGAGAGGCCATTCACCTGCTCTCAGTGTGGGAAGGGATTCAATAATTCGTCCAACCTTCAGAAACACCGGCGAGTTCACACTGGAGAGAGGCAATTCATCTGCTCTTAGTGTGGGAAGGGATTATATAGAAACATGAAAAGGGAGAGCAGGAAGAGGCCATTTGGCCCTTTGCGCCTGCTCTGCCATTCAATATGATCATGGCTTATCATCCAACTCAATAGCCCAATCCCGCTTTCCCCTCCATATCCTTTGACCCCCTTCGCCTTCAGTGCGATACCTAACTGCTTCTTGCAAACAAATAATGCATTGGCCTTAAAGTTTTCCTGTGGTAACAAATTCCACAGGCTCACCACTCTCTGGTTGAAGAAATTTCTCCTCATCTCTGTCTAAATGGTCTCTCCCGTATCCTCAGATTGCGACCTCTGGTTCTGTACACTCCCACCATCGGGAAAATCTTTCCTGCATCTACCTTGTTAAGTCCTGTTAGAATATTATAGGTTTCTATGAGATCCCCCTCATTCTTCTGAACTCCAGCGAATACAAACCTAACAGATTTAATCTCTCATACGTCAGTCCCACCATCCCAGGAATCAGTCTGGTAAACGCTCGCTGCACTCCCTCTAGAGCAAGAACATCCTTCCTCAGATAAGGAGACCAAAACTGTTCACAATATTCCAGGTATGGCCTCTCCAAGGCCCTGTGTAATAACAGCAAGATATTCCTGCTCCTGTACTCGAATCCGCTCGCAATGAAGGCTAGCATACCATTTGCCTTCTTTACCGCCTGCTGTAGCTGCATGCTTACCTTCAGTGACTGGCGTACGAGGATACCCAGGTCTCGTTGCACATTCCCCGCCTCTCCTAATCTATGGCCGTTCAGATAATAGTCTGCCTTCTCATTTTTGGTACCAATGTGGATAACCTCGCATTTCTCCAAATTATACTGCATCTGCCATTCATTTGCCCACTCACTCAACTTGTCCAAATCACACTGAAGGATCTTTGCATCCTCCTCATGGCTCACCCTCCCAAGCAACTTGTGTGATCTGTAAATTTGGAGATATTGCATTTTGTTCCCTCATCTAAGTTGTTAATATATAAGTGGCGCAGCTGCCTCATGGTGCTGAGGATCAGGGTTCAGTCATGCCTGGGTCACTGTCTGTGTGCAGTCAAGTTCTCGATTTTTCGTGGGTCTCACCCCCATAACCCCAAAGATGTGCAGTGGAGGGGAACTGGCCACGCTAAATTACCACTTCATTGCAAAAATAGAATTGGGTACTTTAAATTTGAAAAGAAAAATCATTTATATATCTTGTGAATATCTGGGCCCAGGCACCGATCCCTGCGGTACCCCACTAGCCACTGCCTGCCAATTTGAAAAGGATCCATTAATTCCTCCTCTTTGTTTCCTGTCTGCCAGTCAGTTTTTTATCCATCTCAAGAGATGACCCCTAATCCCATGTGCTTTCATTTTACATACTAATATCTTATGCAGGAATAAGTCGAAAGCTATCTGAAAGTCCAAATATACCACATCCACTGGCTCTCCCTCGTCAACTCTACCAGTTACACACTTGAAGAATTCCAGTAGATTTGTCAAGCATGATTTCCTCATCATAAATCCATGCTGGCTCTGTCCGATCCTGCCACTGGTTTCGAAGTGCTTTGCTTTAAAATCTTTGATAATGGATTCTAAAATTTGCCCCACTGCCGATGTCAGGCTTACTGGTCTATAATTTCCTGTTTTGTCTCGAGCTCCCTATTTAAATAGTGGAGTTACATAAACCACCCTCCAATGTGCAGGAATTGTTCCAGAGTCTATAGAATCCTGGAAGATGACCACCAATGCATCCATTATTTCTAGAACCACTTCCTTAAGTACTTTGGGATACAGATTATCAGGCCCTGATTATCAGCCTCCAATCCCATCAATTTCCCCAACACAATTTCTCGAATATTGATCTCCTTCAGTTCCTTCCTCTCACTAAATCCTGCGTTCCCCAACATTTCTAGCATCTAATTTGTGAAGCCAGAAGCAAAGTATGTACTTATTTGCTCAGCCATTTCTTTGTTCCCTATTATACATTCATTCCCCTGTTTCTGACTGAAAAGAACCTACATTTGTCTTCACCAATCATTCTCTTCACATACCGACAGAAACTTATACAATCGGCCTAATTTCCTGTTTTGTGCCATTCCCAACATCACCACTGCAGTTTGGGGGTCTATATCAGATGCCCACTAATGTTTTTACCCCTTGGTGTTTCTCAGCTCTACGCATACAGATTTCACATTGTTGGAGCTAATATCCTTCCTCACTATTGAATTAATTTCCTCTTTAACCAGCACTGCCACTCCACTGCCTTTTCCTTTTTGTCTGTCCTTCCTAAATACTGAATATATTCAGTTCCCACCCCTGGTCATCCTGCAGCCATGTCGCCATAATCCTGATGATCTCACACCCGTTTACATCAATTCACTCGGTTATGCCGTCTGCAGTCACACCTGGGAATTCACACTGGGAAGAGGCCGTTCACCTGCTCTCAATATGCGAAGGGATTTTGTAATTCATCGCACTTTCTGAGACACCAACAAGTTCACAACCGATTACAGGGATTGGATTCTGCTGTTATTGTTTCTGTTCTCAATTACATCCAGGATTGCATTTTGTTCATTCTGTTGGTCAATGGGGATGGTCAGAGGGTTTCTTTCTGCTGGACTGGCCGGTCTCACGGCTTCTCCCCCAGTGGGCTGATTCTCTCTGAGCCTTCTTGCAAATATCTGGTTTCACATTTCACATGGATCAAAGAGTGAAAGGGAGTTTGGAGGTTCATAGATCATGGAAGTTACAGTGCTGAAGAAGTCCATTCAGCCCATCGAGTCTGCACCGGCCCTTGGAAAGAGCATCCCAACCAAGCCCGCACCTCCACCCTATCCCAGTAACCCCACTTAATCTTTTTTGGACACTAAGGGCAATTTAGCATGGCCAATCCACCTAACCCGCACATCATTGGACTGTGGGAGGAAACTGGAGCACCCGGAGGAAACCCACGCACACTCGCGGAGATCGTGCAGACTCCACACAGTGACCCAAGCCGGGAGTCGAACCTGGTACCCTGGAGCTGAGAAGCAGCTGTGCTAACCACTATGCTACCATGCTCTTCAGGTTAGAAGATATTTCATTACCATTTCTGTTTTGAAATCCCCCAAATCATGCCACATTGCCATGAAGATGGGCTATGGTGGTTACATGGATCTTTTGTTTAATTTGTCTTGGTGCTTCTCACAGAAGAAAACTATCAGGGTATGAGGGGCATGTTGTCTGAGGTGCACTGGGAAACTACATTAAATAGTATGGTGGGTGACAGGCAATCACTAATATTTATGGAATTATTACAGATTTACATGGGGATCGGTTAGCTCAGTTGACTGGATGGCTGGTTTGTGCTGAGTGACACGAACAGCACAGGTTAAATTCCCATAGCGGCTGAGGTTAGCCATGGTCTGTCAGTATTTGTGCTCCACATGACCCTCCACCCACCCCTCTATATCCCCCCCCCCCTCTATACCCTCCTTTCCCCCCCCCCTCCCCACCATCAGCATCTCCCTCTATTCCTTTCTCTCTCATGTATGTATCTAGCTTTACGTTCAATGGATTAATGCTGTTCACCTCAACCACTTGCTGTGGGAGTGAGTTGCACATTCTCACCACTCACTGGTAAAGAGGTTTCTGCTGAAATTCCTATTGGATTATTGAATTCCTTCATAATCTGAAAGACTTCCTCCAGGTCACCCATCAGTCTTCTCCTTTCCAGAAAAAAGCAGCCCCAGACTTTCCTGGGTGTTAAATGCTCTCAGTTCTGTATATTATGAATCTTTGTTGCACCTTATCCAGTGCCTCTATTTCCTTTATCGAAATGGAGATCACCAATGTTGACACTGCTCCCAGTGTAGTCTAACCCCGGTTCTAAACAAGCTGAACATTTCCTCCGTGCTTTTCAATTCTATCTCTCTAGAATGGAACCCTATATATAATTGCCCCACACTTTGGGAAAGATGTGAAGTTCTCAGAGACGGTGTCGAGAACATTTACGAGAATGGCACCAGAGATGAGGGACTCCAATTAGTTGGAGTGACTGGAGCAACTAAATTTCACTCCTGAGATCACAGCATCTGGAGGGTGAGGAATGGGGCCATTCAGCCCTTTGGGACCGTGTCGGCTCCCTATGGAGGAAGCCGGTCTGTCCATTGCCCCGTTCTATCCCCAAATCCCTGTGAGTTTATTTCTCTCAATGCCTGTCCAATTTCCTATTGAAATCATTCCATCATCTCTGCATCTCCCACCCTCATAGGCGATAGGTTCCAGGTTGTTACCACTCCCTTTACATGTACACAAGGCTGTTCGAGCACAGAGGAGTCTATTTGGCCCATTTTTCCCATGCCAGCTCTTTGTACAATGACCCATTTAATCCCAGAGTTCGGCTATTTCGGCTTTTTCAGAATGCATCAAATTCCCTTTTGGAAATTGCATTCCAATGAGATTCCAGCACCATTTATAGACTGCATTCCAAATCACAAAAACTCGCTGTGTTTTACAACAAATAATTGTGAATATGGTGTGTGTGGATTTTCACGGAGTATTCAAAATGGTGTCAATGACGTGGGTATTACACAAAATGAAGACTCAATCTTTATCAATGATTCTGGTGAGGACACCGAGTGTAATATATGCGGACAATTAGAATAAATGTACATTTCTATAAAACCTCTCGACCACTGAACCTCCTAAAGTGTTTTAAAGCCAATGGAGTACTTTTGAATTGAAACATATTCACTGTTGTAATGTAGGAAGCTGTAAGTACGTATGTGTAATTACATTTAGTTTTGAAATTGTTATTTTCATAGTGTATTCCCTGTCATTAGTAACACGGTCAAGGAAGCCCTTTTATACCTCGAACATGCAGCTTCCTGCAGCCATTTCACCTTAGAACATAGAACAGTACAGCACAGAACAGGCCCTTCGGCCCTCGATGTTGTGCCGAGCAATGATCACCCTACTTAAACCCACGTAACCCGTATACCCGTAACCCAACAATCCCCCCCATTAACCTTACACTACGGGCAATTTAGCATGGCCAATCCACCTAACCCGCACATCTTTGGACTGTGGGAGGAAACCGGAGCACCCGGAGGAAACCCGCACGCACACAGGGAGGACGTGCAGACTCCACACAGACAGTGACCCAGCCGGGAATCGAACCTGGGATCCTGGAGCTGTGAAGCATTGATGCTAACCACCATGCTATCGTGAAAGGTACCTTCTGTACCTTTTCTGTATTAACCACATTGATTTCACAGCAAAAAGCAATAATTAAATTCATGATTATTCAGTAGTGAACATAGATTATCATACATGAATTGGTGTGTGAGGTAGTTATCTTGTAAAGACTAGTTCTTTATTTTAAAAAGTATCACTTCCAACCAAAATGTTTCCAGAAACTGCAGAGTTTTCAGAATTTGTTTGAAAAAATAAATTACTTTATAATTTTGAGAAGTTACAAACATCATATTCTGCCAAGACTATGTGGGCTGGGCAGAGGTGTAATGGTATTGTTACTGGGCTAGTAATCCAGAGACCCAGGTTAATGCTCTAGGGATCTGGGATCGAATCTGCCTATGACAGTTTTTGAAATTGAATAAAAGTCTCAAATTCAAAGTCTAATGTTGACATTGTTGATCGTTGTAAAAACCCGGTTGGTTCACTAATGTCCTTTATGAAATCTGCTCTCCTTTGTGGCCTGTCCTGCACGTGACTCCAGATCCACAGCAATGTTGTGGTTGATTTGTAAGTCTCCTTAAATAGCCTCACAAGACACGCAGTTCAAGGGCATTGGAATGAGCAGTAAATGCTGGTCCAGTCAGTGACGCCCACCTCCCATTAATGAATAATTTTTAAGAAGGTTCATTGTTCAATCTGAAGACTAGTAAGAAACTGTCTCTTTGATTGGATTTGATTAATTGTCACGTGTATCAAGGTACAGTGAAAAATATTGTCCTACATTTCCAGACAGATTGCTCCATACATGAAAAAACATAGGACATACAATAAACATACAATGTAAATACATAGACACAGACAGCGGGTGAAGCGTATGGATTATAGTACTACTCAGAAAAGAACCAGTGTATCTTGTATTAACCAAATGTATTAATTAAAAATTAGTGTATTAATTAGTTTGTAACATGATTAAATAAGTAGTGATCCTTAATTGAGTGACAATTAATGAAACTTTTTTTTTATTCATTGGACATTGGCGTCGCAGGCTGTGCCAGCATTTATCACCCATTCTTATCGATTCCAGGCTTGGGTCACTGTCTGTGCGGATTCTGCACTTTCTCCCCATGTCTGCGTCCCCACGTAGACATGGGGAGAAGGTGTAATCTCCACACCGACAGCCACCCAAGGTTGAAATTGAACCTGAGTCCCTGGCACTGTGAGACAACAGTGGTAACCACTGTGCCACGCTAACAGTTGACTCTGGTGGGATATGAGCCCACAACCTTTGAATCCCTTACTTGCCATTAAGTAGAAGTCCAACACACTATCCATTGTGCTACAGAGTCATACATATCCTTTAATCCCTTTAGCCCCAAGAGCTGTATCAAACCCCTTCTTCAAATTGTACACTGTATTGGCCTCAACGACTTTCTGTGGTAATGAATTCCACAGGCTCGTCACTCTCTCTAGGTGAAAAAATTTCTCCTCACCTCAGTCTTAAAAGTTTTACTCCATATCCTCAAGCTATGACCCCCTAGTTCTGGACTTCCCACCATTGGGAACATTCTTTATGAATCTACTCTGTCCACTCCTGTTAGAATTTTATACGTTTCTTTGAGATCTTCTCATTAAAAAAGAGATAGAGAAGCAGAATTAGGCCATTCAGCCCATCGAGTTTGCTCTGCCATTCGATCATGGCTGATATGTTTCTCGTCCCCATTATCCTGCCTTCTCCCCATAACACCTGAGCCTCTTATTATTCAAGAACCAATATATCTCTGTCTTAAAAAGACTGACGGGCATGGCCTGGTGCCATGTGGCCATCAATTAATTTCCTTTCCCCCAAGAGAAATCAAGGACTTGACACAGTGTGTTTTAGACAAAGCTGATTTATTTCACAAACAACAAGATATTAAACACTCGCCCAGCTCAGTTACAGGGAATCGAAATAACCCCCAATTGTCAGATTGAAGATGGTTCAGTTCTGGGTGTGATTATCAGTGGCAGTAACAGCAGAATCAACACTTTTCAGATGAACAGAGTAAATATAAATTGGTTTGACAGTTCAGGAATCATCAGTGGCATCTTATGATATGGAGAAATTAGCTCAACCATTCTATGAACTAAAATTTAGTCTGGCCTGGTGTCACCAAGCTGAAATCCAGTCTTTCTCTGACACATTATTCTTAATGACATAGCTGACAGGTTAAGAGTGAAAAAGTCAACTGTTTAGCAGTACGGGGAAGAGGCAGGTTTGTAGATGTTCTACAGTGTTACAAACGGGCTCGTTGGATCTTATTCTGTCCCATCTTACATTCAGCTGACAGTAAAATGACTAAAATACTGCAACCTACAGGCATTTGGGGACAACGGTGAGATTGCTGCTCAGATTAGTTAAAGTCTCCATATTGTAAAATGGATCTAGAAGGACTGGAGAAGATGCAGGAAAAGATATTTGAATTATGCCTGGACTGGCAGGTTACACCCAGTAAGAAAGATTGGATACGGCGTAATATTTTCTCTGGAAAAGGGAATGAAGGATGACCTGATCCTGTAAGATTATGAACAGGTTTGATATGATAGACAAGTGGAAGATGTTTCCAATGGATAAGAATAAATATGAGTTAGTGATTGATTAATCTAATGTGCAGTTCAGAGGGAGATCACTCACACACTTCACGTGTGCAAAGGGATTTCCTCAGTTTTCCCACTGGTTAACACTCCAACTTTAAAAGCCCAGACAATTTGATCCAATTGCAGCACATTGTTATGGACGAGGGGCAGTTTAACTGTTCTGTCCAGGAAGACAAAAATCACTGTTCACCTGAACCTGCTCAGACCCCAACCCGTTAACAACTCACTGTCCGTGTTTGGTCTGTTGTCAATCACACCCAGGACAGACTCTGGTGGAAGGGCCTGTGCTCTTTAGTTGCTGTATTAATTTATTTAATACATTTGTTCCCTTGGCCCAACGGTACCAATTGTAATCGGTTAGCAAAGCATAATTTTTATCATCAATATCTATTTCAATGGCAGAATTAGTACCCAACATGCATTGTGGCCGAGAATGTGCTCTATCCACATTACAGAAGCTCCCCACACATGCGCAGAGTCCGGCTGTGTCCGGCGCATGTGCAGTTCAGGTTGTCGCTGACGGTGCGAGGAGCGGGATAGAAACAATCGAGCGACTTTCAGGATTGGAGCCAGTGGGTGGCCGGGGAGCAATAGAAGCTGCGGAGTGAGCCGGGAGGCTACATAAATACCCCGTGGAGGCTTCAACTCTCGAGTAAAATGTTAACGGTCCCGTCTTAAACAGCACCGAACAGAGTGAGAGCTGAGTGGTGACAGGCCCGGGTTACCGGCCGCCATCTTTACAGAGTACAAGGTGCCACAGGCGCATGCGCTGCGAGCCTGGATCGGATGCCAACTCTCCCGGATTTACTGACTGGAGTCTCCAGGATTTTATTTTAATCATTTGTGGGAGTCACTGGCTGGGCCAACTATTTATTGCCCATCCTTAATTTCCCTAGAACTGAGTGGCTTTCTCAGCCACCTCAAGGGCATTTAAAATGTCAACCACATTGCTGTGGTTTGGAATCGTGTCGGCCAGACCAGGTAAGGATGGCAGATTTTCTTTTCTATTCATTCCCGGGATGTGGGTGTCGCTGGCTAGGTCAGCATTCACTGCCCAGCCCTAATTGCCCCTGAACTGAGTGTATCTCAGAGAGCATTTTAAGAGTCAAGAAGCTGACTGTGGATCTGGAGTCACATGTAGGCCAGACCAGGTATGGATAGAAGATTTCCTTCACTGAAGGACAGGAGTGAACCAGATGGGTCTTTACAACAATCGACAATGGTTTCATGGTCATCAGTAAACTTTCAATGAATTCAAATGTTACTTTCTGTCTTGGTGAGATTCATACCTGGGTGTCTGGAAAATCATTGGGACAGTAAAGAAGAATTTTTTTAAATTTTCTTTGAACATGTCTCTTCAGCGGAAATAAAAATATTGAAAATGGGATAAAGGTTGATTGGCTGACAGTCAATCACTGTCCTGTAAGGTAATGAGTCCTTTTCCCAATTGGCCGAGGAAGGCAGTGTGTCACAAGGATGGATGTGTTGACCGATTAATGGCTGGAGGATGGGGGCAGGTCGTGTGATCAAACCTCCAGGAATACATTTAATCAAAGTTGGCGAGGAGAGAATGTTGTGAATTTCTATCCTAAACTGACAGTGAGGTTTCTGTAAATTTACAGGATAATGGAAATGGAGGTTTAACAGACGGGAAACGCAAACCAAACTACACATCGCGATCTGACAGAGTCACTCGATTCATCAGAACCTGAATTTCAGCAGCATCTGGGTGTGGAAGGTAAAAGGTTTGTCTGTTCTGTCTGTGAGGGAAGATTTCAGGTCTCAGTGTGACTGGAAAAGCCCCGAGATTCACAAACCCTGGTTAGACCAAACCTGGAGAACTGTGTTCAGTTCTGAGCAACAAACCTGAGGAAGGATAGAATGGCCTCGGAGGGAGTGTAGCACAAATTTACCTGAGTGATATCTGAACCCACCGTGGTTAAATTACAAAACTAAATTACACAAAAGAGTCAGAGACATGATGACACAGAGAAGCGCATTCGGCCCATTGAGCCCATGCTAGCTCTCTGGAGCAATCCAGTCATTCGTCTGTTCTATCCCTGTATCCTCGCAGGTTTATTTCCCTTTGATGTCCATCTAATTTCCTTTTGTAATCAAATGATTCATGTATCTATTTTCAAACTCCCTCACAGGCAGCAAGTTTCATGTCATTGTTGCTCACTGTGTAAAAACATATATCTCATATCACCTCATATCTCCTGTACCTTTTACATACAAACTAGGAACAGGCCACTCGGCCCCTCGAGCCTGCTCATCATTCAATAAGACTGCGGCTGATCTCATTCTAACCTCAACTCCATATTCCTGCCTCTCCCTGATGACCTTTCACCCCCTTGCTCATCAAGAATCTATCCAGCTCTGCGTTAAAAATATTCAAGGACTCTGCTTCCACTGCCTTTTAAGGACGGGAGTTCCAAAGTCTTACAACCCTCAAAAGAATAAAAAATCCTCATCTCCATCTGAAATGGGTGACTCCTTATTTTACAACAGTGACCCCCTTGTTCCAGAGTCTCCCACAAGAGGAAACATCCTCTCCACATTGACCCTGCCAAGACCCCTCAGGATCTTATATCGTTCAATCCAGGTTTTACCCAAAACTTTAACTCTGTGTCCCGACTGCTTGTACGATCAGTGAATGGAAACAGAGTTTCTTTGTCCACCCGATGGAAATCTGGCATAATCTTGTGTCCCTGAATCAAATCTCCCCTCAACCTCCTTTGCTGGAACCATTCTGGTAAATCTCCTCTGCACCTTCTCCAAGAACCTTAACATTCTTCCTTTTTTTTAAAATTTAGAGTACCCAATTCATTTTTTTCCAATTAAGGGGCACTTTAAGGGGCCAATCTACCTCACCTGCACATCATCATCATAGAATTTACAGTGCAGAAGGAGGCCATTTGGCCCATCGAGTCTGCACCGGCTCTTGGAAAGAGCACCCCACCCAAGGTCAACACCCCCACCTATCCCCATAACCCAGTAATCCCACCCAACACTAAGGGGCAATTTTGGACACTAAGGGCAATTTAGCCTGGCCAATCCACCTAACCAGCACATCTTTGGACTGTGGGAGGAAACCGGAGAAGCCAGAGGAAACCCACGCACACACGGGGAGGACGTGCAGACTCAGCACAGACAGTGACCCAAGCCGGAATCGAACCTGGGACCCTGGAGCTGGGAAGCCACAGTGCTATCCACAATGCTACCGTGCGCATCTTTGGGTTGTGAGTGCGAAACCTACGGAAACACGGGGAGAATGTGCAAACTCCACACGGATGGTGGCCCAGAGCTGGGATCAAACCTGGGCCCTCGGTGCTGTGAGGCAGCAGTGCTAACGTTCTGCCTTCTTCATATTCTTCCTGAAGCGTGGTGACCAGAGCTTCATAGAATTCCTTCAGTGCAGAATCATAGAATTTACAGTGCAGAAGGAGGCATTTCAGCCCATCAGGTCTGCACTGGCCTTTGGAAAGAACACCCTACTTAAGCTCACCCCTCCACCAGTCTCTGGAACCCAGTGATCCCAACTAACCTTTGGACACTAAGGGGCAATTGAGCATGGCCAATCCACCCAACCTGCAAATCTTGGGACTGTGGGAGGAAACCGGAGGAAACCCGCGCAGACACGGGGAGAAATTGCAAACTCCAGACATTGTCACCCGAGACTCGAATTGAACCCGGGACCCTGGAGCTGTGAGGCAGCAGTGCTAACCACTATGCCGCCAGAAGCATAGTTTCAGCATCAATATTTCAATTTATGAAGCTCAAGGTCGAATATGCTTCGTCTTAATATCTCATACAAAATCCCTCTTCACCTCTTTCTCTCTCCTCCCAAAGAGGTCAATTGGGTTTTAGAACAATCCATAGTTTTCATGGTCACTTTTTCCCAGAGCCGCCCCAAGAAATGACCAGATTCATTCAGTAAATTCACAACCTGCCTTTGTGTTTTTGTGAGTTCTCTCTCACTCCCTATTTTCTGTTTTCAATCAGGTTCACAGTGTTCGAAGAGGGGGATTCAAAGTCCGGAAACTCAAACAAAACATCACATCAGGATCAATTTATCATATCCTCAATATCATCGTTCTTTGAACATGGAAGGAAAAAGCAGTGGGGAGGAACCGTACTTGATTTGTGTGTGTGGACGAGGATTCGCTCTATCATCAGGCCTCACAGGCCACAAATGCAGTCACACTGAGGAGAAACCGCGGAAATGTGGGGACTGTGGCAAAGGATTCCCTTCCCCATCCAAGCTGGAAATTCATCGACGTAGTCACACTGGTGAGAGGCCATTCACCTGCTCCAAGTGTGGGAAGGGATTCACTGACTCATCCGCCCTGCAAAATCACCAACGCAGTCACACTGGGGAGAGACCGTTCATCTGCTCGGACTGTGGGAAGAGATATACTGTTTCATCTGACCTGCTGAGTCACCAGCAAGTTCACACTGATGAGAGACCGTTTAAATGTCCAGACTGCGGGAAGTGCTATAAAAGTTCTGGGAATCTGACACGCCATCAACGTGTTCACACTGACGAAAGACCGTATAGTTGCTCCCACTGTGGGACTGGGTTCACACAATCAATTCAGCTCACTATACATCAGCGAACCCACACTGGGGAGAGGCCATTCACCTGCTCCGAATGTGGGAAGGGATTCACCGCTTCATCCGCCCTGCAAAATCACCAGCGAATTCACACTGGGGAGAGACCGTTCACCTGCTCCAAGTGTGGGAAGAGATTCACCCAATCATCCACTCTGTCCACACACCAGCGAATTCACACTGGGGAGAGACCATTCGCCTGCTCCAAGTGTGGGAAGGAATTCACTCGTTCATCCCACCTGCTGAGGCACCAGCGAATTCACACTGGGGAGACGCCATTCACCTGCTCCAAGTGTGGGAAGGGATTCACCGCTTCATCCTTCCTACTGAGACACCAACGAGGCCACAAGTAAGGGCTGCAATTGGGTTTTGATGTTCCTCACATTCAGGACTGAACCATGTTCATTTAGGTCTCTTTCTGCTGATGACAAACTCCAGCCCATTTGCAGGGGCTAATATTCTGGCTAAAAGTCAAATAAATTAGATTTGTGTGAAACACGCAGTGTGTTGGAACTTTTTAATATCTCTGACACAACTTAGTTTCTTTTGAAGTACTCTCGCTCTCCCCTGTCTCTTCAATCCTCATCTCCAACAAGAAGTGTGAGGAGCTTGTGGAGTTTCTTTGTGACTGAGATTGAGTTAATCCGATCAGCTGCCTCTGCTGCTTCCCTCCCTTCCACGAGCCCACCGGACCAAACTGTCTCTAAATTTCATCCTATCTCGAGCCCTGAATTCACATCTTTCTCTAGTTTCTCTCCCATCTCCCCTCAAGCCCTCTCAGAGCTCATCTTGTCCATGAGACCCAGCTCCTGCTCCATCGACCCTATTCCCACTGAGCTACTGATCAGCCAACTACCCTGTGTCCATGGATATTGTCAACATTTCTCTCTCTTCAGGTACTGTCCCTCTGTCCTTCAAATCTGCCATCATCACCCCCTCCTCAATAAAACAAACCCTTGACCCTGCCATCCTTACAAATTGCTGCCCCATCTTCAGCTACCATCTCCTCCTCTTTTGGGGACGCACTACTTATAAATCATGTGTTTTGTGTGTTTTTTTATTTTGTGAGTTTGTATGACCTACACATTTATATACATGTGCAGGATTAAGCCAGCACCTGCCTTAGCATGGTGCTGGGTGTGAAAAACCAAGTAAAAGAGCATAAATTAAATGATGGATAAATCAAAGGAGGGGACGCCCCTAAAACAACAGGTGGAGCACAACCAAAAAAGGAACAGAAACTTAGCTAAAACCCGTCAAATTAAAATGTGAAAATCAGGGTAGATAAGACAATCCAACCCCTGCGGTGCCCACCGAGCACGGGAAACTTCCAGTGTGCCCGTGGACACCGCATGCTCCCTCTCCAGGGACAGCCAGCCGAGAACAAGGCCGCGGATGAGGGGCAGACAGTCGGGCTGGACGACCCCCTCGCTCGCCCGCTGCCTGGACTGATAAATGGCTAGTTTGGCCAGGCCCAGGAGCAGGTTCACGAGGGCGTCCTCCGCCTTCCCCGCTCCTCGCCGCACCGGATGTCCATCGATCAGGAGCGTGGGGCTGAAGTGCAAACAAAACCTCAACAACAACGTTGTCAAGAAATCAAAGAGGGAGTGCAGCCTGGGACAGACAACATAAACGTGCTCCACAGTCTCCACCAGGCCGCAAAAGGAGCAGGTCTCTGGCAGAACCGCGAAGTTTTGAATTTGACGGTTGCCCGGCGCTACCGTGTGCAACACCCTCCACCCCAGGTCCCCGAGTTTAACCTCCCTCTCCTCTCCAAACTCTTTGAACTTGTTGTCACCTCCCAAATCCTTGCCCATCTTTCCCAGCACTCCCATGTTTGAATCCTTTTAATCAGGTCTTTGCCCTGTCACAGTAGTGAAATAAAAGAAACAAACAGCAGTGAGCACTGTGAAGCAACAGTGCTAACATCGGAAATACCACCAGACAGACCCATCGGAGGAGACTGAGAGAGAGAAAATCCTACAGATTCATAGAATTTACAGTGCAGGAGGAGGCCATTGGCCCTTGGAAAGTGCACCCAACTTAAGACCATGCCGACACCCTATCCCTGTAACAGTACCTCCACTTGGTAGCGCAGTGGTTAGCACTGTTTCTTCACAGCTCCAGGGTCCCAGGTTCGATTGCCAGCTTGGGTCACTGTCTGTGTGGAGTTTGCACATTCTCCCTGTGTCTGCGTGGGTTTCCACCGGGGGCTCCAGTTTCCTCCCACCGTCCCGAAAGACATGCTGTTAGGGAATTTGGACATTCTGAATTCTCCCTCTGTGACCCGGACAGGTGCCGGAATGTGGCGACTAGGGGCTTTTCACAGTAACTTCATTGCAGTGTTAATGAAAGCCTACTTGTGACAATAAAGATTATTATATTGTAAAGGGGCAATTCAGATGGTCAATCCACCTAATCTGCACATCTTTGGATGGTTGGAGAAAACTGAAGCACTCGGAGGAAACCCACACAGACACGCGGAGAATGTGGAAACTCAACAGTCACCCAAGGCTTAAATTGAACCCAGGTGGCTGGCGTTGTGAGGCAGCAGTGCTAACCCCTGTGCCACCGTGCCATATCTGGCGAGAGACACAAAGTTAACGTTTGAAGAAGCTTCAGTCTGTGTGAATTTGTAGGGAGAAAAAAGAGCAAACGTTTCGAGTCTGATGACTGTCAAAGCGAACAGATAGAGAATGTGGGAAATAATCGTACTGTCGAGTGAGAATGAAAGATGAGTCATAGCCACGGGAAACCAGGTGCTAATGGCCACAGAAACCATGGCTAAAGAGGGCCCCAGAGAGAACAAAAGACGTGAAACGCCAAACAGCAGAGAACCCCCCCCCCCCAATCTTATCCACCTTTCCTTACCCTTACTCCTCTTTGCTTTCCCCTTCCCCATCTCCCACATCTGTAGTTCACTCTCTGATGTTACTTTCTCTGCTGTTTGTTGCTGTCTCATGGCCAGGAGGTGCCTGGCGTGCACATGATTCACCGACTTAACGTAATGTCCCTTTAGTAGCGTCATCGCTTCTGTGTGGGTGAGGGCATCCCAGATGAGGGGAAAAATTTCAGGGCTCACCCGTGAGGAGAGGACTTGGAGCTTCTGTGGGTCCAAGAGGTGTACAGTGGCTGCTCTGAGGTAGCCTTCAAAACAGGAAAGCCAGTGGCCGAAGGTGGACGTGGCATTGGCTGCGTGAGGGCTCAGCTCCAGCCAGTCAGGCTTGATTAAGATGTTCATCTTTTGAAATCTTGTGCAACAAATTGATCTACCGTCAATTACCACAAGTCGAGAATGGTGAAACAATCGAGGTTTTATTGCTCGGATGTTGTGCCTCCTGCAGCTGGAACCAGAATGGGAGCAGCGCAGGAGAGCATCCACTTATATACAGAGCCTGCTGGGAGGAGCCAGCAGGCTGGGATTTACTGTGGTACCTGTAATACGTGGGCAGTACCGTAATACATGCAATGCGGTACTAGTGGAGTTTACCACACACAGGTTACTGAATGTAATTATGATGACCTCAAAGGGCTGAGAAGCTAAAACAAGAAATTACCGATCCCGAGTTTGCACAGAGCGGGAAGGTTTTCCTGCAGAGCCTTTCCCCAGTTAACCACCATCATCCTCAGAGGGTGCTGTGTGCAGCAGGGCGCATGCGCGGTGATCCCTGTCCACTCAGCAGGACTGACAGTGATGGATTCTGGAAACTCCTTTTACAGGGGTTACAAGGGGAGGATTTAAACACAGCAAAGTGAAATCAAACACGGCATTGAGACCTGAGAGAGTCACTTGATTAATCTGAACCTGGATATTATTGGTCTTTGAGTGTAAGCATCGAGTTCCAGGTCGGTACCACTCTCCATGGGGGTTCACTATACCAGCAAACCACAGACACAGGCTAGTGTTCTGGGGACAAGGGTTCAAATCCCATCATGGCAATTGGTGGAGGGTAAATTCAATTCTGAATCTGGAATTCAATGTTCATCTCGGTATTGGTGACGCTGAAATGATTGTGGTGAGTTTGCGGGAAGGGGAGAGTGTGTGGGACAGGGATTGGCAGCTTTGGGGAACTAGAGAGCAATAATTATGCCCCGGGAACGAGAGTTATCTGTTCTATGTTTCTGGCCTGGACCTATCTGTGCAAATTGGTTTTATTAGGGTCACAAGGAGTGGATTGACAGACAGGAAAGTCAAATCAAACATCACGTCATCTGACAGTTACTGGGGATCAGAAGAGGATTTTCAGTCAGAAAATTAACTGTTCCTCCTCCGAACTTGAATTTGAATGTGGAAGGAGAAATATTTGTCTGTTCTGTCTGTGGGAAAGGATTTCAAACACCGGTGTGCCTGGGAAAGCACCAAGACACACATACACCCCCCCCCCCCCCCCCACCCCACCCCCACTCCGAGGGCAGCACGGCAGCAAAGTTGCTTCAGAGCTCCAGGATCCCAGCTTCGATTCCCGGGGTGGAGACGTGGGGCTTAAGTGGGGTGCTGTTTCCAAGAGTCAGTGCAGACTCGCTGGGCTAAATGTCCTGGAGAGGCACAAGGACACCGGCACCATGGACAAACCGTGGAAGTGTGGGGACTGTGGGAAGGGATTCATATCTCCATCTGTGCTGCAAATTCATTGGCGCAGTCACACCGGGGAAAGACTATTCACCTGCTCCAAGTGTGGGAAGAGGTTCACTTGACTAACACAACTCACTACACACCAACGTGTTCACTCTGACACGAGACTTTTTAAATGTTCCGACTGTGAGAAGAGCTTCAAAGGCAAAATGGATCTGCTGATTCACCAGCGCAGTCACACTGGAGAGAGGCCGTTCACCAGCTCCGTGTGTGGGAAGGGATTTATTCAGCATTCCTTCCGGCTGAAACACCAGCGCATTCACACCAGGGAGGGAGCGTTCATCTGTTCCCTCTGTGGGAAGGGATTCATTCGGTCATCTACCCTGCTGACACACCAGCGAGTTCACAAGTCCCTCCAGGACTCTGCTGTTATTGACGTTAATCACATCCAGGACTGAACCAAAATCACATCCAGGACAGAACCATGTTGATTCTGACAGCTGGAGTTTGTTTGAGTTGATGTTAATAATCCCTGAAGCAGATTAGAGTAGATTGGTGCTTGATAGCCGGCACAGACACAATGGGACAAAGGGCCTTGTTTTGTGTTGTAAAACTCGAGAACTCTAACCCATCTCACTTCACACCAACATGTTCACTCTGACACAAGACATTTTACGTGTTCTGACTGTGAGAAGAGCTTCAGAAGCAAAATGAACCAGCTGACTCACCAACGGTGCTCACACTGAAGACCGTTCACTGCTCCGAGAATGGGAAGGGATTGTTTTCCGGTTGCGCCCCCCACCCCCCCCCCCCCCCCCCCCCCCCCCACATCCACCACCACCCCCTCGTCCCCAACCCGAGACTGGAAATTACCGCCCAAGGTAAAGGACCTTGAAAGGGGCGGCACAGTAATTAGCACTGTTGCTTCACAGCACTAGGGCCCCAGATTCGATTCCGGTTTGGGTCACTGTATGTGCAGAGTCTGTACGTTCTCCCCATGTCTGCGTGGGTTTCCTCCGGGTGCTCCGGTTTCCCCCCCACAAATCCCGAAAGACGTGCTGTTAGTTAATTTGGACATTCTGTCATGTGAGAGTACCTTTAAGAATTGGGTGTTTATCAATTAGCTGCAGTGATATCAGAGTGTGGGTGGAGCTGGGCTGTCTTCACTGCAGCTATTTGATAAACACCCATTTCTTAAAGGTACTCTCACATGATAATTCAGAATTCTCCCTCTGTGTACCTGAACAGGCTCCAGAATGTGCTGACTAGGAGCTTTTCACTGTAACTTCATTGCAGTGTTAATGTAAGACTACTTGTGACAATAAGGATTAGGATTATTAAAAAAAATGTTCCAGCAAATCTCCATCCCGCCCACGATGATTCCCACGGCTGGAAATATGACCCCAACAAACGGGATGAAGCCAAATCTTTAAAAATCAAACTCTTTATTTCAAATTGTTGCCGTGTTGTCAGGGGAAAGGGTTAACTTCTTTGCTTGTTTACAAAAGGGAAGAGGAAACATTCACAAAGATTCCCACAGCTTGTGTGCTCTGAAACATAACTTCAAGGCTGAAGTTTATCTTCACAGATTGAAACATTTTGGTGCCTTTTCCAATTGTCCCAGTAAATTGTGATTCACACTGAAAGGTTTACTTTCATTCAGTAAGTAGAACATTTCACTTTCTCAGCACAAACACTTTAGATCAAATCCCAATTGTTCTCTTCCCTTGTAGCTGGTGTGTGGAGAAGATCATGTTCACTGTAGATCTGTCAGCACAGAAACCGCACAGGCCTTTTCCAGCTCAAATGATCAGAGTTCCTTGTCCAACTCAACCATGACAGGAAGCTGGAGAGTCAAATAGAGACTGGGAGATGCCCGTCTCACAGGGGTACAGCTCACTGTCGTGTTCAACCCAGCTCCTCCTCACTCTCTCACCATGACTGACACTGAGCATGCTCAGAACACACACCCACACTACACCTGTGCACTGGCCTCACAGACTCACTGATAGGGAACTTCCTGCAGCTTGGGGGATTCTGGGTAACACAGCCACCATAGGGCAATTAGTAAACAGGAAGGTTCTATTTCCCAGTTAGCAAAACAGAAGATCCACAGTTAGTCAAGATGCTGGACATGAAGCACAATGAGAGGTTTGGATACTTTATTTAATACAGAAGCACATTATTCTGATAAGATATCACTTAGACATGGGCAGCAAACAGGCTGATCTACAGTATGTACAGTATTTACAACACCTGGGACAGGGTAAATTATCTCATCAAATCAGTGATAGGTTTGTTTACTGTTCATAATTGTGACTGGGTCACACTCACGATTCATGCAAAATGCAACTCCCCAGGTTTTTTGACCCCCTCCCTCCAGACCTGTTTTCGCTCCAAGGGTCTTGACATCTGCCTTAGTCTTTATCCAGCCATGTATGTTCAGCTCACACTGCCCAACAACCAGCCTCTCCTGCACTGGGCCACAGGGTTTCCAACACCAAAAATCTGTCCTGGTCCACGCACATCGATGCTACCACCAAGAAAGCAAAACAGCACCTATACTTCTTCAGGAAACTAAGGAAACTTGGCATGTCCACACTGACTCTTACCAACTTTTCCAGATGCACCATAGAAAGCATCCTATCTGGCTGCATCACAGCCTGGTATGGCAACTGCTCAGCCCAAGACTGCAAGAAACTTGAGAGAGTAGTGAACACAGCCCAGTGCATCACACAAAGCTACCTCCCATCTATTTACTCTGTCCACACCTCCCGCTGCCTGGGGAAAGCGGGCAGCATAATCAAAGACCTCTCCCACCCAGCTTACTCACTCTTCCAACTTCTTCCATCGGGCAGGAGATACAAAAGTCTGAGAACACGGACGATCAGATTCAAAACAGCTTCTTTCCCACTATTCCCAGACTCTTAAACAACCCTCTTATGGACTGACCTAATACTCCACTCCTGTATGCTTCATCCAATGCCTTTGTTTATATATTTACATTGTGTACCTTGTGTTGCCCTATTATGTATTTTCTTTTTAGTTTACTTTCTTTTCATGTACACAATGATCTGTTTGTGCTGCTCTCAGAATAATACTTTCCACTGTACCTCGGTGCACATGACAATAAACAAATCTAATTCAATCCATATCGAGGGAGCAATCTGCCTCTCTTGCATTGGTGCACTGCATTTCCATCATAACACAGTGGCATAGAAAGGTGTCAGCACAAAACAAAGGCACTCAACAAATTGTATCTGTGCCAACTTTCTGCAAGAGTCACAATCCCCTGTCATTGGCCCTGAACTCTGCAGATATTTTTCTCCTCAAAAGATACGAACAGATGAGCAAGGAGCTGGAGTTGGCTATTCAGCCCAGTCTGCTCCACCATGAAGTTAAAACTCACCACTATTCTTAGAATTCCCCCTATACCAAAAAAAAGGTTGATATTCTAAATGGTGAACAGGGATTCTCACTCCCTGACTCCAATGCAGGCTTCTGTGGGTGCTATTCAGGTCAAACTATCTTTTCAAGTTATCCCCCGGTATAACCCATACCTTCACCGAAGAATTTTACCTACTTACCCCTTAATAGCATCGATGTCCTGGGTCCTGCGTTATTAAGGAAGTGAAGTAAGTTAATAACCACTTTTTCAGGTTAAGTTATTTTATTATTATATTTTTTTCTTTTAAAAGCTGCAAACACTTTCTTTACAGAAAGGAAAAAGGATCTTGCTTCTGGCTACTGGTTGGTTGAAGGGACCTTCAGGCCCACGACACTCAATCTTCTTTAAATTCTGGTCTTCTTGAGTTGTATTCGCTGGTGAACTCGGTTGCTGTGTCCTGTTCTTCCCATGCACCGAGCTGTGAGAGCTGGCTCTGCTAGCTATCTCTAAGCTGACTCTGACTCCTGTTTAAATTCTAGTCTTCCTTAGATGTATAACTGTTTAAACTCGGCTGCTTGCCTTGTCTTTCCCATGACCGAGCTCTCTCTCTCTGAGTTCTCCTCCCCTTCTCTCCTGTTGCTGGTTTCCTCTGCCCTGTCCTCTGCCCTCTGCTGCTGCTCCCTGGGTTTATATTCTCTTTCTGAGAGTTATTAAGTTTTAACGACTTTATTGTAAATGGGCTTGTTTCACTTTGATAGTTTAAAAGTATCTTTGATGTAAACATCTTACAACTAATTATTCATTTTGGGCATATCGTCTCCTCTCAGATCTGATTTAAAAATGCTTTGGTTTCAATAGTTAACTTTTATTTCTGTGATTTCGAATCGTTTAATTTTCCAATTGTCCCCAGCTCATAACTTTGCCTTTGATTTTGACTTAAATGATGTTTCTCGTAGACAGGTCGTCTCCAATTTCTTTTAATTGACTTGATGTTCGTAGAATTTTACACTTTAAAATTGACACCAAATTCGACTGGGCATCTTCCATCCTTTCCAGCTGTTTACTAAGAGAGTTTATTTCAATTAAGGTGTGAAACTTTGCTTTTAGCTGTATGCTAAAATTTAACTTGGTTATGACTTGAAAGACTTGCCTGTTTTAAACATTCGTCACTTAATGCAATTGAAACTCTCATCCATGCTTTTTCAGATGCTTCCTGAGATAGTTACATTCCATGAAGGTGTGAGCCATTGTTTTAGCTTACCACATGAAACCTATGTGTTTGATTAGCCTGCTTGTGAGCAAGAATCTGCATTTTATAACTCTGCTCTTTGCAGCTGCTATTAACCTTTTGTGGGATCTTTCCCTGTACCCTCTCAAACCAGATATTGCCAGACTTCCATGTTTCAAATGACACATTTTTCTGTATTTTCAAGAACAGCCATTCAATAAGGTCGTGGCTGATCTGATAGTAACAGATAGTTGTCCAATTCTCTTTTCAAGGCATCAATTGAATCTGCCTCCACCACATTTTCGAGCAGTGCATTCATGATCCCACATGCAGCACAGAATGTTTTTCTTCACATCATAAGACATAGGAGCAGAATTAGGCCACTCGGCCCATCGAATCTGCTCCGCCATTCAATCATGGCTGATATTTTTCTCATCTCCATTCTCCTGCCTTCTCCCCATAACCCCTGATCCCCTTATTAATCAAGAACCTATCTATCTCTATCTTAAAGACACTCAGTGATTTGGCCTCCACGGCATTCTGTGGCAAAGACTTCCACAGATTCACCACCCTCTGGCTGAAGAAATTCCTCCTCATCACCTGAGGAAGGAACTGTGCCCCGAAAGATAGTGAGTCGAAACAAACCTGTTGGACTTTAACCTGGTGTTGTAAGACTTTTTACTTTGTTTGAAAGGATCGCCCATTTAGTCTGAGATTTTGTCCTCTGCTTCTAGTTTTTCCGACAGGTGGAAACATCTTCTCCATGTCCACTCTACCCAGGCCTCACAGTATCCTGCAAGTCTTAATAAGATCCACCCATATCCTTCTAAACTCCAACGAAAACAGACCCAGAGTCCTCAACCGTTTCTCATACGACAAGCTCTTCATTCCAGGGATCATTCTTGTAAACCTCCTCTGAACCCTTTCCAAAGCCAACACATCCTTCCTTAGATACGGAGCCCAAAACTGCTCAAAATACTCCAAATGGGGTCTGATCAGAGCTTTATACAGCCTCAGAATTACATCCTTGGTCTTGTATTCCAGCCCTCTCGATATGAAAACATTGCATTTGCCTTCCTAACTGCGGACTGAACCTGCACATTAACCTGAAGAGAATCTTGAACAAGGCCACCCTTTGTGCTTGCGATTTCCTCAGCATTTCCCCATTTAGAAAATAGTCTATGCCTCCTTTGAAAGTGCATAACCTCACACCTTTCCACATTGTATCCCAGCTGCCACTTCTTTACCCACTCTCCTCGCCTTGCTCTGCATTGCTTCTTTTTCTCATCACTTTAAATGAATGCCCTCTGTTTATAATCTTGCCCTAAATATGACTTCCTGGATCAAACATCTATTGCAGATCCTTAGATTTAATGTGGTCAAGTGCCTTTCCATTTGAAAACTGTTCAATAAAGTTATTTGAATTATTTGTAGCTGGGGCAACACGTGGAGCAGTGGTTAGCACTGGGACTATGGCGCTGAGGACCCGGGTTTGAATCCCGGTCCTGGGTCACTGTCCGTGTGGAGTTTGCGCATTCTCCACGTGTCTGCGTGGGTTTCACCCCACAACCCAAGGATGTGCAGGTCAGGTGGATTGGCCAGGCTAAATTGCCCCTTAATTGGGAAAAAAATAATCATAATTGGGTACTCTGAATTTATTTTTAAAAAAAAGGATTATTTGTCGCTTCCCCACCAATCAGTTATCCCTAAGTGACCTAATTTTTATCGGGAGTTAACTGAAATGTGTTCCTAACCTCTCATTATCTAAATTTCCATTTACCACTTTTCTGTCCACCTGACCCAGTCCATGGCTTTCTCCCTCATTGTCTAAAACACACCAGCAGCTTTTGTATAATCCTGGTGCATACATTTCAGTCTAAATCATTGATATATACTGGAAAACTGTGGAGCCCCACTGGAAACAGACATCCAGGCATCATTCAGTCCTGGATGTGACTAACAGCAGCAACAACAGCTGAATCCAAACCCTGCTGTTGCCTGGGAAGTTGCTGATGTTTGTGCAGGTTGTTTGACTGAGTGAATCTCCTCCCACGCACGGAGCGATTGAAAAACCTCTCCCAAGTACCGCTCCCACGTTTGGATGACACAGTAACACAGTGGTTAGCACTGTTGCTTCACAGCTCCAGGGTCTCAGGTTTGATTCCCGGCTTGGGTCACTGTCTGTGTGGAGTCTGCACGTTGTCCCAGTGTCTGTGTGGGTTTCCTCCGGGTGCTCCAGTTTCCCCCCACAGGCCATAGATGTGCAGGTCAGATGGATTGACCATGCTAAATTGCCATTAGTGTCCAAAAAGGTGAGGTGGGTTGTGTTGGAGATATGGGCTTAAGCAAGGTGCTCTTTCCAAGGGCCGGGGCACTCGATGGGCCAAATGTCCTCCTTCTGCACTGTAAATTCTATGATTCTGTTTCAGTGTGAACTTGTTGGTGTTTCAGCAGATTCTGTTTACTTTTAAAGCTCTTCTCACAGTCAATACATTTAAAAGGTCTCTGATCAGTATGAACAAGTTGGTGTCTCAGGACTGATGACTGAGTGAATCCCATCCCACACATGGAGCAGGTGAATGGCCTCTCCCCAGTGTGAGTGCGTTGGTGTATCAGTAAATTCCTTTTACTTTTAAAGCTCTTCTCACAGTTAGCACATTTAAAACGTCTCTGATGAGTATGTACAAGTTGGTGCCTCTGCAGGGTGGATGACCGAGTGAATCCCTTCCCACACACGGAGCAGATGAATGACCTCTCTCTCGTGTGAGTGTGTTGGTGTATCAGCAAATAAGGTTTACTTTTAAAGCTCTTCTCACAGTCAGCACATTTAAAAGGTCTCTGATCAGTATGAACAAGTTGATGACTCAGGAGGACTGATGATTGAGTGAATCCCTTCCCACACACGGAACAGGTGAATGGCCTCTCCCCAGTGTGAATACGTTGGTGCGTCAGTAAATCCATTCTGCGTTTAAAGCTCTTCTCACAGTCAGCACATTTAAATGGTCTCTGGTCAGAGTGGACCCGATGATGAGCCCGGAGGTTTGACAAATCATGAAATCCCTTCCCACATTCCAAACAGGTGAATGGCCTCTCCCTGGTGTGAGTGCGTTGATGTAACAGTAAATCCTTTCTGCTTTTAAAGCTCTTCTCACAGTCAGCACATTTAAAAGGTCTCTCATCATTATGAACAATTTGGTGTCTCAGGAGTTCGGATGACAAAGTGAATCCCTTCCCACACACGGAGCAGGTGAACGGCCTCTCCCCAGTGTGAGTGCGTTGATGTGTCAGGAAATCATATCTGCTTTTAAAGCTCTTCTCACAGTCAGCACATTTAAACGGTCTCTGATCAGTATGAACAAGTTGGTGTTTCAGGAGGTGTGATGACCGAGTGAATCCCTTCCCACACACGGAGCAGGTGAACGGCCTTTCCCCAGTGTGAATACGTCGATGAGTTTCCAATTGAGACGGGTAGTAGCATCCCATCCCACAGTCCCCACATTTCCACGGTTTCTTCATGGTTATCGACAAGTTATCAGGTGTAGGTGGGATGCAGATTTGAGGTCACTATCAGATCAGCCGTGATGTTATTAAATGGTGGAACAGGCTCACGGGGCTGAATGTCCTATTGCTGCTTCTTGATTCCTTTGGTGCGAATGTCCTTATATCTTTCCAGCTTGGATCATCAGTTGAAGCCTGAGTACGGTGTCTCCCTGATGTAAATGCTGCAATTAAATTTAATGCTTTGTGATTGGTTAAAACTCAGTTCCAGCTAACTGTGGACAATTACTTAGATGTCTGTGTCTCGGTGCTTTTCCAATCACCCGTGATTTTTGAAATTTTTTCCGAAAGACAAAACAAACATTTCTCCTTCCACGTTGAAAGGCCGGTCCTGATGAATCAAGTGACTCTATCAGATCTCGACATGATGTTTGCATCTGAAAAAATTCTGTAAAAGGAGATTACATTGAAATATTGTGAATGTATAAGACACAAACAGGCAATTCTGTCACAGATTCTGCTGCTGTCAATACTCGGCACACATCTCCGACTGTCACACCTATTAAATCTCAGCCTTTCAGATGATTTTTGATTCAATTTTCTTTCATGTGCTTGTCCTGTTTCGTTTTGAAAACATCTCAGCACTTTCCTCAACTCCTTTCCATGGTAATGAGTTGCACATCCTGAACCTGTGATAAATAATTTTGTCCGTATTGTCCCCTTGGATTTATTTGTAACTATCTTGTATTTATGACTTGTTTATTGATGGTCACTCTCTCACATTGCCCCTCTCCAAACTACTGATCATTAAAAAAATTTATAGCAGGTCACTGCTTAATTTGTTGTTGTCGATAGAAAAAAGGCCCCACTCCATTTAATCTTTCCTCAGAGCTTTAATCTCTCATGCTACAAAAGTCATCACTGTCAATGCAGGATAGAATTCGCAGAGACAAACCTTTCTGTTGGGTTCAGTTTGTTGTGTTCAAATTCTCCAATTCTTTTTTTTTATAAATTCAGATTACCCAATTATTTTTTCCAATTAAGGGGAAATTTAGCGTGGCCAATCCACCTACTCTGCACATTTTTGGGTTGTGGGGGCGAAACCCACGCAGACACGGGGAGAATGTGCAAACTCCACACGGACAGTGACCCAGAGCCGGGATCGAACCTGGGACCTCAGCGCCGTGAGGCGGTTGTGCTAACCACTAGGCCACCGTGCTGCCCTAAATTCTCCAATTCTAACCTCCTGTAAAAGGAGTTTACAAAAGCCATCATTGTCAGTCCAGGATAGAAATTCTGAACAGACAATTCTAGTTTCTCTGGAACATTTTTTCTCTCGTGTTCCCCCAAAGCTGTAAATCCCCGTCCCACACACTCTCCCTCCTCCCTGGGCTGAAATCCAAACCCATCTCACCATTTCTTTCCTCCACTCCCAGTTTTCTCCCTCCCCCTCTGACTTGGTTCAGTTCTCCAGCTCCTGTCTGCAGACTGACAATAAAACCAATGGGTCTTATTGGGGGTTTGGGGCCTCCAGCGGGTGTCTGTGAATCCTCCCCGCCCACCTGCCACGGTTTCCTTCCTTGTCAGAGATCAGAGTCCTCATTGATTTGAGTGCAAAGTGTCAGCTCTAATTTCTTGTCCCCCATCCTCTGATATGAACCATCCTCCAGTGTGTGAAGCAGGATGGTGCCCGTTAACCTGGGCCTGTTCCCGGGAGGGAGGGAGAAGCTCCGCAGCTGCAAACCAGGGAGCTGACAATGATGGTGAAGGGTTTGCTCCAGCTCACAATGCCCGGGGACTGATTGATGGCGGGTTCGGACCAATAGGAAGAGAGGGCGGGATGACCGAACAAGAACGGCTAATTCTCCAGCCAATCAGAGTGAATGAGAGGCGGAGCAACGCCGGGGACCTCGGTCGGTCCCGATTCGTCCGGCCACCCGGGCCTAACTCGGAGAAAAGCCCGAGCAGGTTTCGTCGGTTCAGCTGCTGTTTCCGAGCTTCGTCGTCGGGGCTTGGGCGACACACGGAGTGTTTATGAAGTTTTCCGACCTACCCGCCGGCTCCATCCCTCCCTGATGACTCACCCAACCGAATTTGATCGGCTGACGATTTCCGCCCGACCGCCTGAATCCTGAGTTGTCATCGGTACTGCGCATGCTCCAGTTCGCGTGGGAGTCGGAGCACAGCCCCGCCCCTCATTCTCTCCGATTGGTTGGAAGACCCGCTTCACCATTCGGTCTTCCGGGCCCGCCCCTCTCTTCCGTTTGGTCCAGAGCTGCCGTCAATCATTCCCTGGGCATTGTGAGCTGGTGCATGCGCAGTGCCGATGCTGGACTCGGCCGGGAGGTTTCACGGAAGCTGTTTTCGGGCTTCACTACTTTAGTTTATGTTCGTGATTTTATTTGTTTTTTTAAATTATTTTGTGATTTTTGAGACCTGCACATTTATGTTCATGTGCAGGATTAAGCCAGCATCTGCCTTAGCATGATGCTGGGTGTGAAAAGAACTAAGTACAAGAACATAAAGTAAATAATGGATAAAACAAAAGAAGGGAATGCTGCTAAAACAACGAGTGGAGCACAACCCAAATGGAACGAGAAAGGGAACAGAAACTTATCTAAAACCCATCAAATTAGAGTGTGAAAATCAGGGTAGATAAGGCAATCTAACCCCTGCGGTGCCCACCGAGCACGGAAACTTCCAGTGTGCCTGTGGACACCGCATGCTCCCTCTCCAGGGACAGCCGGCCACGAACGAGGCCGCGGAAGAGGGGCAGACAGTCGGGCTGGACGGCCCCCTCGCTCGCCCGCTGCCTGGACCGATAAATGGCTAGTTTGGCCAGGCCCAGGAGCAGGTTCACGAGGGCATCCTCCGCCTTCCCCACCCCTCGCCGCACCGGATGCCCATAGATCAGGAGCGTAGGGGCTGAGGTGCAAATAAAACCTCAACAACAACGTCGTCAAGAAATCAAAGAGGGAGTGCAGCCTGGGACAGACAACATAAACGTGCTCCACGGTCTCCACCAGGCCGCAAAAGGAGCAGGTCTCTGGCAGAGCCGTGAAGTGGTGAATCCGATAGTTGTACGGCACTGCCATTTGCAACACCCTCCACCCCAGGTCCCCAAGATTCACCTGAAGAAGGAGCCGTGCTCCGAAAGCTCGTGTTTGAAACAAACCTGTTGGACTTTAACCTGGTGTTGTAAGACTTCTTACTGTGCCCAAGTTTTATGGGGAGGACGCCTCTATAGAGGGACCCCAGCAGGGACCTCCGCCGCCGGATGGCAACGAGGCACGCCAAGGCGTGTCCGGACGGCGGGCGAGGGAAATGAGGTGGAAGGTGTGCAACAGCAGGCCGTACAGGCAACCCCTACGCTCAGTGCGAAATGCCACGGAGGGTATTTCCATGAGGCGGCTGGGGCTGTGGGGTGCCGGCGCCCAGCGAGTGCGCAGGGGCCTGTGACCAATGTGAAATTCTGTCCGAGCAGGGGTCCGCTCAGACGGGATGCCACCGCACAACCGCGCCATCTCGGGGACGAGCACGGCCGTTTTGAGGCCTTGGATGGCATTGGCCGTGTGCCGGACAGACACTGCCCCGCACTCAGCTAGCTCGTGGGGTGTCAGCCAGCCCACCCCTCCGCCGCCCAACGCGTCCCCAATCCTGGTCACCCCGGCATCCACAGCCCGCCGCTCCACGAGCCACCGGAATGGAAATTGGCGGAGGTGCGGATTCCTGAGCAGCGGCTGCCTCGCGAGGTCCAGTACTCCTGACGGGGGAGAGCTGCGGCGCGTGGCGACCATGTTCCAAACTTTGAGGAGGTCCTGGTACAAGACGGGCAACGCCAACAAAGATTTCCGAAGATCCTGCTGGTCAACAAACAGGAGCTGCACGTCATAGTTCAGGCCGTGCACCTGGCAGAAGAAATACGTCGCCAGGGCACACCATCGTGGAGGAGGCTTGACGTACTGGTAACGCTGCAGAGTCTGAAGGGGGAAAGTCGCAATCTGGGTGCGAAGGCACACCAGCGCCTGTCCGCCCTCCGCAATCGGGATATTCAAGACCTCCGCAGCGACCCCGTGCAATCGTTTGTCCCAGAAGAATCAAAGCAGGGTTCTCCGGATGCGTGTGACAAAATCAGGGGAAGGGTCAAAGTGACCAGCCGGTACCACAGCATAGAGGCAGCCAGCTGGTTTATGATGAGAACTCCACCCCTGTACGACAGCACTCAGAGCAGTCCTGTCCAGCGTCCCATGCGAGCGGTGACCTTGGTCTCCAGCTCCTGCCAGTTCGCCGGCCAGGCTTCCTCTGCCGGGCAAAGATGGACTCCCAAGTACAGGATATTGGTCCGACTCCAGTTGAAGGGCCTGAGCTCCTCCGGGAGGGGGTCCATCTGCCACGGACTGACCAGGAGTCCAGAACATTTAGCCCAGTTGATCCGTGCGGAAGACGCGGCGGAGTAGACAGCCTGGCACTCTTGCATCCTACGCAGGTTACCATGGTCAGTGAACATGAGGAGCACGTCATCAGCGTAAGCTGAGAGGACCACCTCCACGTCCGGCTCGCACAGAACCAGCCCCGTTAACCTCCTCTGCAGGAGGAACAGGAAAGACTCCAAGCAGAGAATAAAGTTGGCCGGACAGGGGGCAGCCCTGACTCACTCCTCTCCCAAAGTGAAGGGGCGCCGTCAGGGACCCGTTACCCTTAATCAGACACTCCGAGGCAGCGTACAGTAATCGGGTCCGGGCGGCAAAATGCATCCCGAACCTGAAAGCTCGCAGAGTCCCGAGCAAATACCCGTGCCTCACCCTGTCAAACGCCTTCCCCTGGTCAAGAGACAAGAAGGCGCTCGACATACCAGTCCTCTGGGAGAAATGAATAATGTCCCGGACCAGATGGATGTTATCAAACATTGTGCGGTCCAGGACTGTGTCGGATTGGTCAGGGTGGATCATGTGGTCCAGCACGGGGCCAAGGTGTAAAGACAGCACCTTGGCAAAACATTTTGTAGTCTGTGCTGAGGAGGGAGACCGGTCGCCAGTTCTTAATTTGGCGGAGATCCCCCTTCTTGGGCAGCAGGGTAATGACGGCTCTGCGCCACGAAAGGGGCATCTCCCCGGTCGCAATGCATTCCCCCAGGACCCCTGCATAGTCGCTCCCCAGGACATCCCAGAACTCCACAGTCAGCCCGTCCAGCCCTGGGGTTTCCCCCCGTGACAGACTGTCCAGGGCGCTGGTCAGCTCTTGGAGGTTGATGGGATCATCGAGCTTCCCGGCGCCCTCCGGGCCGACCTGCGGCAGGTCATCCCACAGAACTCTGCAAGCGTCCTCGTTGGATGGATCCGGAGAGAAGAGGTTGGAATAAAAATCCCTAATCAGGATCCTGACCATCTCCGGATCCGAGACGAGGGACGCGTCGTCGGCCAGCAGCGTAGAAATCTGCCGACGGGCCCCCGTCCTCTTTCCAGCGAGTAGAAGAAGGGGGAGCCGCGGTCCATATCCATCAGGGCACGGATCCGCAACCTCACCTACGCGCCACGGGACCCGGCAAGTTGCAGGTCCCGCAGTGGCCCCTCTTCTCTCTGTACACCAGCCCCAGGTCCCCATCGGGCTGAGCAAGACGTGACTGCAGATCGAGGAGTTCCTCAGCCAATTTGGTGATCCTGGAGTTCCGCCTCGCCGTACACCCCGCCGTGTACCCCGACAGAAGGCGCGGACGTGAGTCTTGCCCACATCCCACCATAGCCTCAAGGAGGCGAAGTCACCCCGCTTCCTTCTCCAGCCGGCCCAGAAACAGCGGAACGAGTCCAGGAACCGCACGTCCTCCAGCAGCAGGTTGTTAAAGTGCCAGTGCGCGGACCGTGTCTGAGCGCGGGACGGGGCGAACCCCGCCCACACCAGGTGGTGATCCAAGCACAGCACCTGGACGCTCTGAATGGAGGCTGCACATAGGTGTACGCCCGCAATTCAGGATGGAGAGTCCGCCAGACGTCCACCAAGTCAAAGGACCTAACCAGGTCCCTCAACTTCACCACCGCCGCCGAGCTGCGCTGGACTCCACCACGGTCCTTGTCCTGGAGGGTGCAATTAAAATCTCCACCGAGGACAATGCACTCGCCCACCGGGATGGTGCCAAGAAGAGTGGACACTTTTCCAAAGAAAGTCACCTGCTGCGGTCCTTCTGTCGGAGCGTACACGTTTAGAAAGTGGATCAGCACTGCCCTGTCACGGACCTTTAGGTGCAGCAGACGGCCTGGCACTGGCTCCTTGACCCCCAAGATCTCTGGCTGAAAATGTGGAGCCAACAAGATAGCCACCCCGCCCGAACGTGGGCCAGGTGACTCATGAAGACTCCTCCTTGCCACTCCAGGGTCCACTGAGCGTCGTCACCCGGAATGGGTTTCCTGCAGGAAGCACACCCCGTACTTTCCATCCAGAAGGATAGAAAAGAACTGGAAACAAAGAACAAAGAAAATTACAGCACAGGAACAGGCCCTTCGGCCCTCCCAGCCTGCACCAATCCAGATCCTTTATCTAAACTGGTCTCCTATTTTCCAAGGTCTACTTCCCTCTGTTCCCACCCATTCATATACCTGTCTAGATGCTTCTTAAATTATGCTATCGTGCCCGCCTCTACCACCTCCACTGGTAAAGCGTTCCAGGCACCCACCACCCTCTGCGTAAAAAACCTTCCACGCACATCTCCCTTAAACTTTCCCCCTCTCACTTTGAAATCGTGACCCCTTGTAACTGACACCCCCACTCTTGGGAAAAGCTTGTTGCTATCCACCCTGTCCATACCTCTCATAATTTTGTAGACCTCAATCAAGTCCCCCCTCAACCTCCGTCTTTCCAACGAAAACAATCCTAATCTACTCAACCTTTCTTCATAGCTAGCACCCTCCATACCAGGCAACATCCTGGTGAACCTCCTCTGCACCCTCTCCAAAGCATCCACATCCTTCTGGTAATGTGGCGACCAGAACTGCACGCAGTATTCCAAATGTGGCCGAACCAAATTCCTATACAACTGTAACATGAGCTGCCAACTCTTGTACTCAATACCCCGTCCGATGAAGGCAAGCATGCTGTATGCCTTCTTGACCACTCTATCAACCTGCGTTGTCACCTTCAGGGAACAATGGACCTGAACTCCCAGATCTCTCTGTACATCAATATTCCCCAGGACCCTTCCATTGACCATATAGTCCGCTCTTGAATTTGATCTTCCAAAATGCATCACCTCGCATTTGCCTGGATTGAACTCCATCTGCCATTTCTCTGCCCAACTCTCCAATCTATCTATATTTTGTTGTATTCTCTGACAGTCCTCCTCGCTATCTGCAACCCCCTCAATCTTAGTATAATCTGCAAACTTGGTAATCAGACCACCTATACCTTCCTCCAGGTCATTTATGTAGATCACAAACAACAGTGGTCCGAGCACGGATCCCTGTGGAACACCACTAGTCACCCTTCTCCATTTTGAGACACCCCCTTCCACCACTACTCTCTGTCTCCTGTTGCCAGTTCTTTATCCATCTAGCTAGTACACCCTGAACCCCATACAACTTCACTTTTTCCATCAACCTGCCGTGGGAAACCTTATTAAACGCCTTACTAAAGTCCATGTATACGACATCTACAGCCCTTCCCTCATCAATTAACTTTCTCACTTCCTCAAAGAATTCTATTAGGTTTGTAAGACATGACCTTCCCTGCACAAAACCATGCTGCCTATCACTGATAAGTCTATTTTCTTCCAGATGTGAATAGATCCTATCCCTTAGTATCTTCTCCAACAGTTTGCCTACCACTGACGTCAAGCTCAGGTCTATAATTCCCTGGATGGTTCGACTACACTGGGAGCTGTGTCAACGTTGGTGATCTCCATTTAGAAAAAGGAAATAGAGGCACTGGAGAAGGTGCAACAAAGATTAATAATGTACAGAACTGAGAGCATTTAACACTCAGGAAAGGCTGGGGCTGCTTTTTTCTGGAAAAGAGAAGACTGTTGGGTGACCTGGTGGATGTCTTTGAGATTATGAAGGGATTCAATAATTCAATAGGAATTTCAGTGGAAACCTCTTTACCCAGCAAGTGGTGAGAATGTGGAACTCGTTACCACAGCGAGTGGTTGAGGTGAACAGCATGAATCCATTGAACGTAAAGCTAGATACATACATGAGGGAGAAAGGAATAGGAGATGCTGATGGATGGAGAGCTAACCGATCCCCATGTAAATCTGTAATAATAGTGGATGCATTGGTGGTCATCTTCCAGGATTCCATAGACTCTGGAACAGTTCCTGCAGATTGGAGGGTGGCTTATGTAACCCCACTATTTGAAATGAGAGAGCAACAGGGAATTATAGGCCAGTAAACCTGACATCGACAGTGGGGAAAATTATAGAATCCATTATCAAAGATTTTATAGCAAAGTACTGAGAAAACAGTGGCAGGATCGGACAGAGTCAGCATGGATTTATGACGGGGAAATCATGCTTGACTAAATCAACTGGAATTCTTCCAGGGTGTAACTGGTAGAGTTGACGAGGGGAAGCCAATGGATGTGGTATATTTGGATTTTCAGGTGGCTTTTGACAAAGTAAAATAAGAGATTAGTGTGTAAAATTAAAGCACATGTGATTAGTGGTAGTGTATTGAGATGGATTTAAAAAACTGGTTGGCAGACAGGAAACAAAGAGGAGGAATTAATGGTCTTTTTCAAACTGGCAGGCCGTGCCTAGTGGGGTACCGCAGGGATCGGTGCTTGGGCCCAGATATTCACAAGACAGATTAATGATTTTAAAAAAAATTTAAATACCCAATTCTTTTTTCTAATTAAGGGGCAATTTAGCGTGGCCAATTCACCTACCCAGCACATCTTATTAATAATAACAATAATAATCTTTATTGCCACAAGTAGGCTTGCATTAACACTGCAATGAAGTCACTGTGAAAAGAGTTGGATGATAAGCCATGATCATAATGAATTGCAGAGCAGGCTGAAGTTAAAAACTCACCACTATTCTGAGAACTCCCCCCCCCCCCCCCCCCCCATACCAAAAAGTGTCGATATTCTAAATGGTGAACAGGGATTCTCACTCCCTGACTCCGATGCAGACTTAGGTGGGTGCTATTCAGGTCAAACTATATTTTCAAGTTATCCCCCGGTATAACCCATACCTTCACAGAAGAATTTTACCTACTTACCACTTTAGTAGCATCGGTATCCTGGGTCCTGCGTTGCTAAGTAAAGTAGGCTTTGTAATAACCACTGTGTCAGGTTAAAACTTTTAAGTTATTTTATTCTTATATTTCTTCTTTTAAAAAGATGCAATCACTGCCTTTACAGAAAAGTAAAAAAATTTTGCTTCTGGATTCTCCTGGTTGGGTGAAGGGACCTTCAGGCCCACCTTGACAATCACTCTTCTTTAGCTTTTGGTCTTCCTCAGATGTATTAGCTGTTCTGCTTGGTTGCTATGCTCCATCTTTCCCATGTACTGAGCTATGAGAGCTGGTTCTGAGCTGACTCTGCCTCCTCTCTAAATTCTGGTCTTCATTAGATATATTAGCTGTTTTAGCTCGGCTGCTTTGCTCTGTCCCTTTCCCATGACCGAGCTATGAGAGCTGACTCTGAGCTGACTCTTGTTTCTTCTCTGCTCCTTTCTCAGTGTTTGAAATGAAATGAAAATTGCTTATTGTCACGAGTAGGCTTCAATGAAGTTACTGTGAAAAGCCCCTAGTCGCCACATTCCGGCGCCTGTCCGGGAAGGCTGGTACGGGAATCGAACTGTGCTGCTGGCCTGCTTGGTCTGCTTTAAAAGCCAGCGATTTAGCTGAGTGAGCTAAACCAGCCCCTCGTTTATATATCTTTCTAACAGTTAAAGTTTTAATTACTTTATTGTAAAGTAATTTTTATTTCACTTGGATTGTAAAAGGTACCTATAATCTAAATGTTTCTAACACGACTAAGTATTCATTTTGAGCATGACCTCATCTCATAGATCTCTAATTACATTGTTTCCTTTGTGATGTTCAAAATGCTTTGATTTCAACGTGGTGTGATGTTTGATTCTGCCATTTCTATAGATTTATTATCAAATTGTGTCCCCAGCTCATAATTTTGACTTTGATTTGGGTCTAATTTATGTTTTTGTAGACACATTGTCTCCAGCTTTCCATATTCACCTAATGTCAGCAAAATTTCACACCTAGAATTGTAACCTAATTCAACTGAACCTCATCCATTCTTTTCCAGCTGCATAACTTCAAGGAGGGTATGAAATATTGTTTTTAGCTTTATACTAAAGATTCAATTGGTGGTGAGTTTAAAAGATTTGCCTCACATTTAAACACTGGTCACCTAATTCAGCTGAACCTCATCCACTCTTTTCCATCTGCTTACCCAACTAAAAAAAGGAGGTTCGAAACATTGCTTTTAGCTGTATACTAAAATTCACTGATTGTGTCTTGAAAGACCTGCTTATTTTGTTTGCTAAGCCTGCTTGACCAAAGCTATCTGCATTTTACAATCCTCTCCTGGCAGCTGCTGTTAACCCTTCGTGGGATTTTTCCCTATCTTCTCTTATGTTTCTTAAATCAGGTATTACCAAACTTCCATGTTCCAAATGACACGTCTTTCTATATTTTCAATTACAAGGCGCAAAGGGCCAAATGGCCTCCTCCTGCTCCTATTGCCTATATTTCTATGTAATCCCTTCCCACACTAAGAGCAGGTGAATGGCCTCTCCTCAGTGTGGACTCGCTGATGTCGCTGCAGACTGAATAACTGTGTAAATCCCTTCCCACACTGAGAACAAGTGAATGGTCTCTCGCCAGTGTGAACTCGCCGATGTTTCTGCAGGCTGGATAACCGTGTGAATCCATTCCCACAGAGGGAGCAGGTGAATGGCCTCTCCCCAGTGTGAACTCGCCGATGTTTCTGCAGGCTGGATGATTCTGTGAATCCCTTCCCACACACAGAACAGGCGAATGGCCTCTCCCCAGTGTGAACTTTCTGATGTCTCTGCAGACTGGATGACTGAGTGAATCCCTTCCCACACTGAGAGCACGTGAATGGGCGCGCACCACTGTGAATTCGCTGATGGATCCGTAGGTTGGTTAAGTATTGGAATCCCTTCCCACACTGAGAGCAGATGAATGGTTTCTCCACAGTGTGAACTCGCTGGTGTGACTTGAGGATGGTTGACCGAGTGAATCCCTTCCCACACACAGAGCAGGTGAATGGCCTCTCCCCAGTGTGAATGCGTCGATGAGTCACCAGCTCAGATGGGAATCTGTATCCCTTCCCACAGTCCCCACATTTCCACGGTTTCTCCATGTTTTGGGTCTCCTCATGTCTCTCCAGATTGGACAATCAGTGGAAGCCTTGTCTACACACAGAATATGTGCACGGTCTCTCCTCACTGTGAATGGTGTGATGTTTGTTTCAGGCTGTGTAACTGGTTTAAGCTCTTTCCACAGTCAGTTCACTGGAACACTTTCACTCAGGTGTGTGTTGTGTGAGTCTCGGTGCTATTCGTACTTAAAATCTTTGGAAGCCGACAGATCGGACAAACATTTCTCCTTCTCACCAATGATATTCAGATCAAAAGGAATCGACTGAGTTTGTCACATTGAGACATGACCTTTGAGATTTCTGTCTATAATTCCTCCTCTTCCAATATCCTTTAAAAACAATTTGCAAAAATCATCATTGTTAGTACACGATAGAAACTCAGAAGACAATTCTAGTTCTTATGGAACATAATTTCCTCTCTCGTTCTCCAAAAGCTGTAAATCTCCATCCCACACAATCTCCCTCCATTCTCACTCTGCTGTATCTGATATTCACCCTCCTAATTCTCCTGAAGGTGCTGATTCATGTTGATTGACAGACCCAAGCTCAGCTCACTGCTTCCTGACCAGGACACAGATTATAATAGGAGCAAGAGTTGGCCATTTGGCCCACTGAGTCTGCTAACCATTCAATTAGATCCTTGGCCCATCTACCTCAGCACCATTTTCCCCACACGGTCCCCATATCCCTCGATATCCTCAATATCTAGAAACCTATCAATATTTGTCTTGAACATCCCTGATGACCGAGGCTCCACATTCCTCTGGGATAGAGAATTCCAAAGCTTCACCACATCCTCGAGTGAAGAGATCCCTCCTCATCTCAGCTTTCACTCTATTTTCCTACCTGTTCCCGGTAACCCTTAACTCCATTGTTAATAAAATATCTGTCAAACTTGTGCTTCAATATATTCAATGACCCCCAGATACAACTGGTCCCTGTGGAAGAGAAATCCAGAGATTAACAACCCTCTGAGGGAAGAGATGACTGGAAATCTATAACGGAGCTGCAATCTTATATTAAAAGAAGAGAAATCATAATAAATATATTTTATTACAGAACCGTAAATAATATATCTAATCTGTACCATGTAACAACACCAGACATATCTCTGTCCACTATTAATTTAATGTCCCCTGAAATGTCAAACATCTCCATGGGAACCCACCCCTTTAATTGTGAACATTAGGAAAGATACCATCCTTTTCGCCAGACAAATAAATATGTCAAGCTGAGGGAGAGACCTGGACCACAAGGGAGAATAATAAATCAGAGGTCTCTCCGATGGCAAGGAAGGAAACCCTGGCAGGTGGGCGGGGAGGATTCACAAACACCCGCTGGAGGCCCCAAACCCCCCAATAAGACCCATTGATTTTATTGTCAGTCTGCAGACAGGAGCTGGAGAACTGAACCCAGGCAGAGGAGAGGAAGGGAGAAAACTGGGAGTGAGGAAAGAAATGGTGCAGAAGGGCAGCATGGTGGTGCAGTAGTTAGTACTACTGCCTCATGGCGCCGAGGTCCCAGGTTCGATCCCAGCTCTGGGTCACTGTCTGTGTGCAGTTTGCACATTTTCCCCGTGTTTGCGTGGGTTTCTCCCCACAACCCAAAGATGTGCAGGTTAGGTGGATTGGCCACGCTAAATTGCCCCTGAATTCGAAAAAATAAAATGCATACTCCAAATTTTAAAAAAAAGAAACGGTGCAGATGGTGAGATGGGTTTGGTTTTCAGCCCAGGGAGGAGGGAGAGTGTGTGGGACGGGGATTTACAGCTTTGGGGGAACAAGAGAACAAAAAATGTTCCAGGGAAAATAGAATTGCCTGTTCAGAATTTCTATCCTGGACTGAGGGTGATGGCTTTTGTAAACTCCTTTTATAGGGGGTTAGAAGGGGAGGATTTACAGATGGAAACTCAAATCAAACTTCACAACCAGATTTAACAAAGTCACTCCATTCATCAGGACCTGAATATCATTGGCCTGTGAATGTGGAAGAAGAAATGTTTGTCTGGTCTGTCCGTAGGAAAAGATTTTCCAAGATCAGTGTGACTGTAAGAAAACCCGATACACACACACACTCGACTTGAGTGAGTGTTCCAATGAACTGACTGTGGAATGAGCTTTAACCAATTACACAGTCTGAAAAAACACCACTGCATTCAGAGCGGGGAGAGACCGTACTCATGCTCTCTGTGGAGACAAGGTTGCCACGATAGCACAGTGGGTAGCATTGTTGATTCTCAGCGCCAGGGACTCGGGTTTGATTACCGGTTTGGGTCTCTGTCTGTGCGAAGTCTGCACATTCTCCCTGTGTCTGTGTGGGTTTCCTCCGGGTGCTCCAGTTTCCTCCCACAAGTCCCAAAAATCGTGCTTGTTTGGTGATTTGGACACTCTGAATTCTCCATCCGAACAGGCGGCGGAGTGCGGTGACTAAGGGATTTTCTCAGTAACCATTGTAGTGTTAATGTAAGCCTTTTTGTGACACTAATAATGTTTATTATTTATTATTCAACTGATCGTCAAATGTGGAGAGGGACAAGGACACCAGCAGCATGCTGAAACCGTGTAAATAGGGGCTGGTTTAGCACAGGGCTAAATAACTGGCTTTTAAAGCAAGACCATGGCAGGCCAGCAGCGCGGGTTCAATTCCGGTACCAGCCTCCCTGAACAGGTGCCGGAATGTGGTGACTAGGGGCTATTCACTGTAACTTCATTTGAAGCCTCCTTGTGACAATAAGCGATTTTCATTTCATTTGTCATGTGGGGACTGTGGGAAGGGATTCAAGTCCCCATGTGAGCTGGGGACTCATCACAGCAGTCACACCAGCGACAGACCAGTCACCTGCTCCAAGTGTGGGAAGGGATTCAAAACGAAAGGGAAAATGCTGGAAAATCTCAGCAACTCTGGCAGCATCTGTAGGGAGAGAAAAGAGATAAGAGTTTCGAGTCCGATGACTCTTTGTCAAAGCTAACAGACAGAGAGAGTGGGAAATATTTATACTGTGGAGTGAGAATGAAAGATGAGTCATAGCCACAGAAACCCAGGGAAACCGGCTGCTAATGGCCACAGAACCCAAGGGGAAAGACTGCAAATGGCAGTCCCCAGACAGGACAAAAGATGTGAAAGGTCAAACAGCAGGGAAACTAACATCAGAGGATAAACTGTAGGTGTGGCGGGAGGGGAAGGGGGAAGCAAAGAGGAGAAAGGTGCAGGAAAGCGGAGGCGAAGGAGTTGAGAGAAAGGGATGGAGTCCTTACAGGGTGTAGGGTGTGAAGAGCTGTAGTCCAGATAGGAGTCAGTGGGCTTGTAGTGGATAGTCTATTGCCGGAAATGGAGACAGAAAGATCAAGGAAAGGAAGGGGAGTGTCTGAGATTGTCCAGGTGAAAGTGATGGAGGGGTGGAAATTGGAAGCGAAATTGATGAATTTTTCCAGGTCCGGGCGAGAGCATGACACGGCACCAAAATACTCATCAATGTATCGGTAAAGGAGTTGTGGCAGGGGGCCCGGATAGGCCTGGAACAAGGAATGTTCCATATACCCCATAAAAAGGCAAGCATAGCTAGGACCCATGCGGGTACCCATTGCTACACCTTTGATTTGGAGAAAGTGAGATGAGTTAAAGGAGAAGTTGTTGAGAGATAGAACGAGTTTAGCCAGGCGGAGAAGTGTTGGTGGATGGGAATTGTCCGCATCTCTTTTCGAGAAAGAAGTGAAGGGCTCTCAGGCCATCCTGGTGTGGGATGGAGGTGTAGAGGGATTCCACATCCATGGTGAATAGAATGCAGTTAGGGCCCACGAGCTGGAAGCGGTCAATATGGCGCAGGGCATCAGAGGAATCCCGGATGTAGCTGGGGAGGGAATGGACCAGAGGAGTGAGGATGGAGTCAAGATAAGAGGCAATAAGTTCGGTGGGGCAGGAGCATGCTGATACAATGGGCCTGCCGGGACAGTCCTTTTTGTGGATTTTGGGAAGTAGGTAAAAGCGGGCTGTCCGGGGTTGGGGGACTATGAGGTTGGAAGCCATAGGGGGAAGGCGTCCGGAGGAAGTGAGGTCACTAATGGTGTTGGAGATAATGGTTTGATGTTCAGTGGTCTGGGCATGGTCCAGGGGGAGGTAAGAGGAAGTATCGGAGAGTTGGCGCTCAGCCTTTGCGAGGTAGAGGTCAGTGCGCCAGACGACAACAGCACCCACTTTGTCAGCAGGTTTGATGACAAAGTCGGGGTTAGACCTGACAGAGTGAAGAGCAGAAAGTTCAGAATGAGAGAGGTTGGAATGGGTGAGGGGGGCAGAAAAATTAAGACGGGGGGAGGGGGGGGTCCACTTGGAGGCAGAATGTTGGAGGAACATGAAAGGATCAGCGGAACGGGGGAAGGATTCTTGCCCAAAGAAGTGGGCACGGAGGCGAAGGCGACGAAAGAAGAGTTCAACATCATGCCGAGCCCGGAATTCATTGAGATGGGGATGCAAGGGTACAAAGCTGAGTCGTTTGCTGAGAACAGCATGCTCAGCCTCAGAAAGAGGAAGGTCAGTGTGTATGGTGAACACGCGGCAAGGGCTGGGGTTGGGAGAAATGGGGTACGAGGGATTGGGACTGGTGGAGGGCCTGGGATGGACAGCAGTGTTGATACTGGGAGAAATGGAGTACAAGGGTTTGGGACTGGTAGAGGGTCTGGGATGGGCAGTGGTGTTGATACTGGGAGAAATGGAGTACGAGGGTTTGGGACTGGTAGAGGGTCAGGGATGGGCTGTGGTGTTGATACTGGGAGAAATGGGGTACGAGGGATTGGGACTGGTGGAGGGCCTGGGATGGACAGCAGTGTTGATACTGGGAGGAATAGGGTACGAGGGTTTGGGAGTGGTGGAGGGTCAGGGATGGGCTGTAGTGTTGATGAGTTGTTGAAGCTTGCGTTCCTTACCATCTGTAAGAAAGTCGTTAAGATGTCGAATGATGCGAAGGATGAAATTAAACTGGGGACAGGGCCAGCTTTGCGAGAGAGTAAGACGGTGCTGCTGGAGAGAGATGTCGAGTGTCTTCATGTGGCACCGCATGGCACTGAGTGTGGCTTTCAGGATGCAGCGGGAGCAGCGGTTGGAAGAATGTTGTATATCCTGGAGGTACCCTGTAATTATGGGAAGGGATTCACTCAGTTATCCGAGTGAGGATTTACCAGGATGAGGGAGCCGAGCTGGTGAGGAAGCGAGCGGCCTTTAATAAGGTTCAGGCTGTTCTGTGTGAGAAAGGAGTTTGATTCGGGGTGGTTTACCCGGCAAAGCTGCGGGTTACAAATGAGTCCAAAGATTTCCATTTGGAGACACTGGAGGAGGCGAATGCCTTTACTGTAAAGCATGGACTGGGGTCCAGTTATCTGTATTGGACAAGATCCACATTCCTGTGGGGTGGGGTGGGTGTTGTGATATCCTCGATATAGTTTTTGACATTTTCTGATAGAATCTGTTTTTCTGTGTGGGGATGAAGCGAGATTTTCTTTACAAAGCTCAACGTAGATCTATGGGGAGGGTGGGGGGATGGCCCCCGTTGGAAATTGAGTCTATTAAGGGACTGCTTTCTGAAGTATGTTTGATCCTCAAAGTAGGCAATATTGGTGTTTCTATTTTCATGTTGTCCTGAGAGGAGCTGCCCCGCCAGCAGTCAGATGGTGAATGGGAGTGAGATGGGGGAGGGGGGGGGGTTTGGATTCAATTTGTGTGTCTCGGTGGGGCGTTGGTGAAAAATGGGGGAGGGGGGTTACTTTGCTGATGATGACTATAAAACTGTTTTTGTTTTACTCTGAAGATGTGTGCACGTGGCGGTCATCTTGGGTGGACCCTTGGCCCGTACTTTTTGAAGATTTGCTGGATAGTCCCTCACGTTTGAAATGGCTGATTCCGTGATGGGGGCTGGTGCGGAGACCCTTGATTCAGCTGCTCACCTGGAACGCAAGGGGATTGGGTGGACCAGTGAAGGTCAAGGGTTGTCACTCACCTAAAGAATCCAAATGCTGGTGTGGTGTTCTTGCAGGAGACTCACTCGCGGGTTAGAGATCAGACCGGACTGCGGAGCGGGGAGCCAACTGTTTCACTCGGGCTTTGACGGAAGGGCTCGATGTGCTGCAATTCTAATCAATAAACAGATCCCTCTTTCAGTCACCAGGATCATTGCGGACACTAATGGGAGATACGTGGTGGTCAGTGGGTCAGTGGCAGGTACATTGGTGATGCTGGTGAATGGCTAAGCCCCTAACTGGGACGATGTGGCATTTGTAAAAAAAATTGTTGGGATCCATCCCAGACCTGGATACACATCAATCAATGCTTGACAGAGACTTCACTTGTGTATTAGATCTGGAAATAGACTGGTCCAAGCCCATTCAACCGCTATAAATACACAATAACGGAGTGGAATCTGGACGGACCATCTGGCGTGACCCAGGCACCGGAAACGATAACAGCAAACCCGGAAAAAAGATAAATAAATCTGTTCACATCAGTAGATTGTAAAAGGATTATGGGACACAGATTTAAGATTGTGAACAAGATCTACAGAAGAGATACGAGGAAGAAATTTTACAGAGTGCGTGGTAATGATCTGAACTCAATGCCGACACACAAAGGTCAATAATCTCCAGGTCCTGATAACCCGAATCGTGCTGTCAGAATTTGATGTGAGGATTGGTTGTGAGTTTCCTGTCTGCGAATCCCTTGAAAGAAGTTTACAACGGAATCACTGTCAGTCCAGAAATAAAATTCAGGAAAGATAAACATTTCTCCCGGTTTGAATTTGCTGTGTGTAAATCCTCCCCTACTAATCCCCTGTAAAAGGAGTTTCCAAAAGTAATCACTGTCAGTCCAGGAGAGAAATTCACCACATTCTCTCTTCCTGCTCCCTGGTCCAGGATTACCGCTCATGCCGCCCCGCCCCGCTGCACACTGACCCTATTGTCATCAGCAGTCCCCTGATTTGAGGGTGATGTTGACTCAGGGTTGTGAGTTTCTGCCCTGGGTCTTCATGTGGCTGAACAGAGCTGCAGAGCTTTGGACACATGGGGCAGGATGTCCAATGAGACAGTGAAATCCGGAGAGCATGATTGGCTTCCTTTTCTTTCCATCTCTGCCACCGCTTTGCATCATCAATAATGTGGAGATGCCGGCGTTGGACTGGGGTGAGCACAGTAAGAAGTCTTACAACACCAGGTTAAAGTCCAACAGGTTTGTTTCAAACACGAGCTTTCGGAGCACGGCTCCTTCTTCAGGTCTTCTGAAGAAGGAGCCGTGCTCCGAAAGCTCGTGTTTGAAACAAACCTGTTGGACTTTAACCTGGTGTTGTAAGACTTCTTACTTATTTTTTAGGACACTAAGGGCAATTTAGCCTGGCCAATCCACCTAACCCGCACATCTTTGGACTGTGGGAGGAACAAGCTCCTCCCACTCATTGAAACATCGCCCCGACAAAGATGAGAAACGCGCATGCGCCCTGCACATCCAATAAAGATGGCGGCCGTTAACCCGAGCCGAAATGAGGAGCTGCAGCTCCGCTCGGTACAAACGGAGTCCCGGAAACTTTTCCAAGGATTGTAGCTTACAACAGTTTTACACGACGTTTCCGCCGGCTCCCACGATCTCTTGCTCCCTCCATATTGTTAATCGCCTCTCACTGATTTCAGATATGAACAAGACGCTCTTCTCCATTGCCATTACCCACACTGCGCATGCTTCAATCACAGTGGGCCCCGCCCCTCATTCATTCTGATTGGTTGGAGGTCTAGCTGTTCCTGGTCTGTCCTCTAATCCCGCCCCTCCTCTTCCTATTGGTCGGGAGCTGCCGTCAATCACCCGGACATTGTGACGGTTCCAGATGGAGAGAGTGGCTACAGGCTCAGGCTGACTCGCTGATTGTCCAATAATAACAGTGAGAGTCTCAGTGGGACAATCAGACAATAATAGTAGAGATGGGGCCCAGAGGAGAAACAGCAAAGGATTCACTCACTTTGAGAGTAACAAACACAGTGTCTGCTCCAACAAGAGTCAGGCTGCAGTGTGCGTGTGAGTGAACACATCATTGCATCCAATGTAGAATCATAGAATCCCATCAGTGCAGAAGGAGGCCATTTGACCCATGAAGTCTGTAGCAACCCTCTGAAAGAGCACCCTACCTTGGCGAATTCCCCACCCTATCCCCGTAACACCTCCCGGGGACAATTTGGCACAGCCAATCCACCTAATCTGCACATTTTTGGACTGTGGGAGGAAACCAGAGCACCCGCGAAGGAAATCTATGCAGATGCAGGAAAACTCGACAGAGACAGTGACCCATGGTCAGAATTAATCATAGAATCTACAGCGCTGAAGCAGACCATTCGGCCCATCAAGTCTGCACCAGCATTACCTGATCTGGCCAACTCACTGAAATGTCGTTAATTTTGAATTGCCTAGTTAGCCACTCAGTTTAAAGACAATTAGGAATGGGCAACCAAGCTGGTTTGCCCGTGACACTCGCATGCCATAAATAACAGAGAAAATCAAAGGGCTGTTTCCAGTGCCGGTTTCCAAGGAATCGGTACTGGGCCCTTCACTCCTGGTTTACATCATTGATTTGAAATTAAATGTAGGAACATGAAGAAGAAGTTTACCTGTGACACAAAAATGATTGAACACTTGAGGAATAAGGAAGAAAGCTACAGGGAAAACAAGGCAAAGGATTACATGATAAATGGCAGGACAGGACTAGGTAGGCCAGAGCTAGATTCCTGTGCACAGGAAGATTGCACCAGAGAGAGCAGAGGGGATTTAAGAACATCAGCCAGAAATTGACAATGTTTGCTCTGAGGAAAGTTTGGATAAACTGGAGCTGTTTTCTTTGGAACAGAAAAGACTGAGGGGAGACCAAAATTAAATTTTGAAAAGCAGCCCAGCTAGCTCAGTCGGTAGAGCATGGGACTCTTAATCCCAGGGCCGTGGGTTCAAGACCCACTTTGGGCGCTTCAGCTTCTTTAATCTGAGAATATTGAGTTGAGCTGAACTGTTTATGGTAGCACTGTTGCGCCAGGGTGCTGGGTTCAATTCCCACTGGGGACACTGTCTGCGCAGTCTACATGTTCTCCCAGTGTCTGTTTGGGTTTCCTCCGACAAGTCCTGAAAGACATGCTTGTTAGGTGAATTGGAAATCTGAATTCTCCCTCTGTGTACCCGAATAGGTGCCAAAGTGTGGTGACTAGGGGATTTTCACAGTAACTTCATTGCAGTGTTAATGTAAGCCTACTTGTGACAATAATTAAGATTATTCTAAATGTATAAAATTCTGGGGGATCATGGTGGCACAGTGGCTGTGTGCCTGCATGCTGGGGACCCAGGCACGATCCTGGCCCCAGGTCACAGTCTGTAAGGAGTTTGCACATTCTCCCATTATCTGTGTGCCCCAACCCTAACCCCCACAACCCAAATATGTGTAGGTCAGGTGGCTTGGCAAAACTAAATTGCCCCTTAATTGGAAAAAGATATAAACGTATGTATTTTTTTAATTCTGAGGGATCTATATAGATTGGATAGGAAGGTCCTATTCCCTTTGGTTGAGGGATACATATAAAAGGGGGCAGAGATTTAGGGAAGGACTAGGTGGTTTAGAGGGTGGTCAGGATCTGTGACATGCTGACAGAAACCCTCAGAACATTTGTAAAGTATTTCGATAGACATTTTAATTGATGTAACTTAAAAAGCTACAGACCACAATCTGGAAATTGAGATTAGGCTGAATACCGACTTTGCAGCCACGGTGAGCTAAATGAAATGCAACAGGAACAACAAACTTCAATAAAAACCCGGATAGTAACTCTCACTACTAACAAGGTCAACAGTTTGCCCAGTTTAGCTGCCAAGTATGCTAATGAATGAATGAAATGAAAATCACTTATTGTCACGAGTAGACTTCAATAAAGTTACTGTGAAAAGCCCCTAGTCGCCACATTCCGGCGCCTGTCCGGGGAGGCTGGTACGGGAATCGAACCGTGCTGCTGGCCTGCTTGGTCTGCTTTAAAAGGCAGCAATTAGCCCTGTGAACTAAACCAGCCCCTAATGCGGACATTTCCAAATTTACCTGCATACAAATGAGTACAACAGCAAATTATTTAACATCCCCAATGTGATCGGTGTAATTAATCTCAAATTTAACTCGGAATGGTCATTTAAATTTTCCCAGTCACTCTGATATCTGAAATCTTTGTCCTCAGGCAGAACAGACAAACCATTTTACCTCCCAATGATATTCAGGTACTGATGAATCGAGTAACTCCGTCAGAGGATGATGTGATGTGATGTTTGGTTTGAAGTTCCCGTTGGCAAATCCTCCTCTTTCTAAATGAGTTTCCAAAGGAATTTCATTCTCTGTCCAGGAAAGAAATTCACAAGATTCTCTCTTCCGGCTTCCGGTTCCTGGATGCCCGCGCATGCGCCCTGCTGCACATGTCCGCTGAGAAAGATGGCGGCCGCGCAGGCGCCCTGCTGCATATCGCCCCCGAAACAGATGACAGCCGTTAACAGGGGCCGATCAGAGAGAAAATCACCGATGCGGCTGGCACATTCGGTACAAACAACGAACGTAATCAAAAGTGCCGTAACCAATTTATCACCCTGAGGAATAAAATGGAATAATGGCAGCTAAGGCTACCCGGAATGCCCGGCGAGGCCGAATGCGCCCTATTTCCATCTCAGGAGTCAGAATGCTCAGGAGTCAGGACGCGCAGGCGCAAGTTGCCCCATCCCCGGAAGTGGCCTCTCTGTGTGGAGCATGCGCGGTGCTGCTCCGGGCTGAGCGCAGCCGCAGTGAGAGTGAGTGTGGCTCCCAGAGGTTGAATGAGAGCCGCCGCGAGCGGGGACAATGGTGAGAACCCAAACCCCCCAATAAGACCCATTGGTTTTATTGTCAGTCTGTAGACAGGAGCTGGAGAACTGAACCCAGGCAGAGGAGAGGGAGGGAGAAAACTGGGAGTGGAGGAAAGAAATGGTGAGATGGGTTTGGATTTCAGCCCAGGGAGGAGGGAGAGTGTGTGGGACGGGGATTTACAGCTTTGAGGGAACAAGAGAGGGAAAAATATTCCAGAGAAACTAGAATTGTCTGTTCAGAATTTATATGCTTCACTGACAGTGATGGCTTTTGTAAACTCCTTTTACAGGATATTGGAAGTGGAGGATTGGCCAACAGAAAACTCAAACCAAACATCATATCGAAATCTGACAGCCACTCAATTCATTAAGAGCTGAATATCTTCAATCTTTGAATTTGGAAGGAGAAGGGTTTGTTCTGTTTCAGCAGTGTGACTGCAAAAGCACCGAGACCCACCCCCATTGAGAGTTTTCCAGTCCACTGACTGTGGAGAGAGTTTTAACCAGTTACACAGCCTCAAAAAGAGTATCACATCATTCACTGCAGGGAGAAAGTAAACGCTTATTTGTGTGTGGACAAAGCTTCAACCGGGAGAGACATAAAGACCCCTCAACATGGAGAAACTGTGGAAATGTGCGGACTGTGGGAAGGGATTCAGTTACCCATCACAACTGGAAGTTCATCGTCGCAGTCACATTGGGGAGAGACCGTTCATCTGCTCCATTTGTGGGAAGGGATTCACCCATTCATACAACCTTCTGACACACCAACGAGTTCACACTGAGGAGAGGCCTATCACCTGCCCTGTTTGTGGGAAGGGATTCACTCGGTCATCCCACATTGTGACTCATCAACTTGTTCACACTGATAAGAGACCATTTACATGTCCTGACTGTGAAAAGAGTTTTAAATGTAAAAAGGATCTGCTGACACATCAACTTATTCACACTGGGGAGAGACCGTTCTCATGCTCCCTGTGTGGGAAATGATTAATTCAGTCATCCCACCTGCAGACACATCAACTTGTTCACTATGATAACAATTTTTTTAACTGTCCTGACTGTGAGAAGAGCTTTAAATACAAAAAGGATTTACTAACACACCAATATGCTCACACTGGGGAGAGACCATTCACCTGCTCTGTGTGTGGGAAAGGATTCAGCCGTCCATCTGCCCTACTGAACCACCAGAGAATTCACACTGGGGAGAGGCCATTCACATGCTCTGACTGTGGGAAAGGATTCATTAATTCATCCAACCTTCTGATACACCAGCAACTTCATACAGGGGATAGACCGTTCACCTGCTCTGAATGTGGGAAGGGATTCACACGTTCATACAACCTTCTGACACATCAGCAGGTTCACAGTGAGCAGAGACCGTTCACTTGCTCAGTGTGTGGGAAGGGATTCACTCGTTCATCCAACCTATTGAATCACCAGCGAGTTCACACTGGGGAGAGGCCATTCACCTGCTCTGTGTGTGAGAAGGGATTCAGTCAGTCATCCAACCTGCTGACACACCAGAGAGTTTACAGTGGGGAGAGGCCGTTCACTTGCTCCATATGTGGGAAGGAATTTTCTCATTTATCTTATCTTCTGAAACATCATCGCATTCACACTGGGGAGAGGCCATTCACCTGTAATGTCTGTGGAAAGGGATTTACTCAGTCATCCCACTTGCTGACACACCAGCGAGTTCACAAGTGACTACAAATTTTGGATTCTACCTTTATTGATGCTGTTAATCATGTTCAGCAGTGAATCAGTTTCACTGTGACTGTTTTCATCTGTTGATGAGGTTTAATATTCTGAATAAATGTGAAATAAATCAGCTTGGTTTGAAACGTTGCAGGTTTTTGTCTTTTCCACCTGTGTTTAACATCACCTGTCTGTAGCTCAGAAAGGACAATCTGGGGAGAATCATACGGCAGGAACAGAACTTCAGCCTGGACACAGTCCTTCAGGGTCACACTGAGAGGGGCTGTTTAGCTCACAGGGCTAATCGCTGGCTTTGAAAGCAGACCAAGGCAAGCCAGCAGCACGGTTCGATTCCCGTAACAGCCTCCCCGAACAGGCGCCGGAATGTGGCGACTAGGGGCTTTTCACAGTAACTTCATTTGAAGCCTACTCGTGACAATAAGCGATTTACTTTACTTTTACCATCAACACTTTGGTCTATCTCATCTCTCTTCACTGTCAGCAAAGTCCTCGTGTGGGTTAATCCTGAGGTGTGAGTGGAATATATCCCCGCTGTTCTCTTCCATGGTTCAGAGTTCCTGGGCATGGAACAGAAGCTCCCTTACAACTGTGTTTAGAGTCAGGAAGAACAATGGTGAATGATGGAAACGTGCTGTAAAATCAGAGATTGGTGTAAAACTGTGATGTTCCTGATTGAATGTAAAGTAGCTCCTTTAAGTTTCCAGACTGCAAATGTGGTTATGTGACAGTCACAATGAAATAATTGAATAGAAACCTACTGAAAATAGATTGTTGAAGTCTGCATTTAAATAGCAGCTGGAGTACTTCACGGGAGCCTGGTAAATGCTGGGACAATTAGACAACAGTTTGATTCCCAGATAAAGAAGGATTGCCCAGCTAAAGAATTCCACAGATTCTCTACCCTCTGATGGAAGAAATGTCTCCTCATCTCGGTTCTAAATTTGAGACCCCTTCCTCTGAGATTATGCCCTCTGGTCCTAGACTCTCCCACAAGAGGAAACAAGATGATTTTTCAGGCTGTGTAACTGGTTGAAGCTCTTTCCACAGTCAGTTCACTGGAACACTTTCACTCAGGTGTGTGTGTGGGTCTCGGGGCTTTTCCAGTCACACTGATGTTTGAAATCTCTTCCCACAGTCAGAACAGACAAGCACATTGACAGTTTGTGATATTTAGATCCTAATGAATTGCGTGACTGTCAGATAGAACATAGAACAGTACAGCACAGAACAGGCCCCTCAGCCCTCGATGTTGTGCCAAGCAATGATCACCCTACTCAAACCCACACATCCACCCCACACCCGTAACCCAACAACCCCCCCTTAACCTTACTTTTTAGGACACTACGGGCAATTTAGCATGGCCAATCCACCTAACCCGCACATCTTTGGACTGTGGGAGGAAACCGGAGCACCTGGACGAAACTCACGCACACACGGGGAGGACGTGCAGACTCCACACAGACAGTGACCCAGCCGGGAATTGAACCTGGGACCCTGGAGCTGCGAAGCATTTATGCTAACCACCATGCTACCGTGCTGCTCAGATCTTGATGTTATATTTGGTTCGAGTTGCTCAGCTGCCAATCCTCCCATTCTAATGCCTGAAAAAGAAGTTTACAACAATGATCACTGTAAGAATAGGATAGAAATTCACAACAGATCATTCTAGTTTCTATCAAACCTTCTTTCCTCTCTTGCTTTCCCCAAGCATGTGGTCCAGCCAAAATAGAAGACCAAAATCAGCTAGAAGCCCCAACAAAAGTGTAGGGAACCTTCCTAACTGAACCAGAATATTGTTCCCAGTGTCTCTGAAACACTCTGTCCGCTGAGGTATCCACGGGGTGTGGAAGGCATCAAGCATTCCGGTGGATACCGCATGCTGCCTCTGCAAGGCAACTGTGAATAGACAAGACCACGGAACAGAAGTCGGCAGCCAGAGTAACCCCCCCCCCCCCCCCCTCCCACCGCTCTAAGTCTTCATCCAGCTACAATGTACTGTTTTAATAAGACCCAATAGTAGATTCAGGATGTCACGTTCAGCACAAGGGTACTAGATGTGATAGACTAAGATCCACAAACTCTGTCAAGATGGCTGCAACTTAACAGGTTATTATGGACAATAAACTGTGGGCAATATTCGATGCTGTGACCAATAATTAGTTAAATACGGACCTGAATAAGGAAACTTTGCAGCCACCTGTGAAGTTTAAATGTCTCCTTGTGTCCGGATGAACCAGCATTTGAGGAATATGAAATCTCAGGACTGTTGGTCTCCAAGTGCCGTATTGAACACAGGAGAATGACATTGAATTGGGACAGAGATAAGCGTGAGTGAGCATCGTAAACTGCTATTGTATCGGGGTGTCCTGGGTCTCAGAGTTTTAACCCTGCAGTTAATTGTCAGGGATGCAGTATAATAAACCCTGAACAAAACAAATGTGCGTGTAAGAAGCATCTGAAGCACCAGGAACCAGCTTAACCAGCAGAGCTGAATGTCTCCCAGTGCAGCCACAGGACTGAACTTATTCCAGCTTCCAAGCCCACCTGAGAACCAACCTCCTGGCTATTCATCTACAAGAAGCTTCAGAGCCTCATGAAAATTATTTGTTTCTAAAAACCCTTCACTCCAACTAAAGAATCAGCTAAACAAGAAGACAACAGGCCTGCAGCGATATAAAGATTGCAGTCTACATTCATTTTCATCATTATAGCTTCAACTTGACCTTTACCTAATTCCTGTGTATGTGTCAGTGAGTGTGAAAGGGACGAGAGACTGAGATGTTCAAATATCCAGGGAAAGGGTGTGATAATAAATAATCTCCCATTCGTTAAAAATCACCATTAAGCTTGCTGCTGAAATGTATTTTAAATAAAGAAAAAACACTGAGGGTAAGAAAATATCACACAAACATCCTGATAATGAACTGGAAATGACCACGAAATGTAATCAACATTTGGAAAACCCCCTTCAGGTAGCTATATAGAGGCTGCAGCCTCTCACATTGAATGTCTACGCAATCCAGAGATACCTCCAGGCAACAAACATCTATCAGCTTCAGCCTGGGAGTGGGTAAACGTTTTAAAACCTATTACAATGTGTTCGAGTAGATGAAAAACCTGTTTTCCCTTTGATAATCTTGCACCGGCACTAGGACCCGGCTGGGAACAGAAACCTTCAGGTCCCGCCCACCAGGTGTTGCGTCACCAAGACGCCAGCGCATGCGCTCTGCTTCCCCAAGATGGTGGCTGTGACGCAGGGCCTGGTCCCGGGAGAGAGAGCTGACCGGTGGTGATGTGACCTGAGGATCACCATACCTCAGGCAAGGGGCCAGGTTGGGAAGGCGGTGCCTTCAGGAATAACTGGGAAGGTGATGTTTGGTCAGTTGCTGCAGTCTGTGTAGTGAAGGTGCTGTCACAGTGGTGTGAGGTAAGGAAGTACAGGATTATCACCCAGCAATGATGAATTAAGGGGAATGTAAATCCAGCTCAGGCTGCTTTCAGATTGGAAAGGGAGCTAAGGTCTGTCCTTAGAGCTGGTGAATGTTGTGGCTTTGGCAGTTTCTCTATAAAGTCATTCCCTCCCTCCCTATACCACCTCTATCTTTAGAGTCGTAGAATTTTACAGCACGGAAAGAGGGCCTTTGGCCCATTCATTATAATCTTTATTAGTCTCACAAGGAGGCTTACATTAACACTGCAATGAAGTTACTGTGAAAATCCCCTAGTCGCCACATTCCGGCGCCTGTTTAGGTAGATAGAGGGAGAATTCAGAATGTCCAATTCACCTAACAAACACGTCTTTGTTTGGGACTTGTTGGAGGAAACCGGAACACCCGGAGGAAACCCACATAGACACAGAGAACATACAGACTCTGCACAGACTCTGCACAGACAGTGACCCAAGCTGGGAATTGAACCGGGGTCCCTGATGCTGTGAAGCAACAGTGCTAGCCATTGTGCTACCATGGCGCCCAGCATGGCAGCCGGTCCTCAAAGGCCCTAATGGGAGCCTTACCTCCACACCTTCTGACAGGCCAATGACTCAGATGTTCTTTCTCTGACCCTCGGTTCTCCAAATCCTCCAGTACCTCCGCCAGCCACTCGGCTGGTTTTCAAAGGATTGAATTTCGATGGAGGCATCTTGCTGAACGTTCAGGATTCTCTCCTCTGGTTCATCGAGACTTTTTTTGCTTTTTTAAAAATAAATTTAGAGTGCCCAATTCATTTTGTCCAATTAAGGGGCAATTTAGCATGGCCAATCCACCTAACCTGCATGTCCTCGGACTGTGGGAGGAAACCGGAAGAAACCCGCGCAGACATGGGGACCTGTGCAGTCTCCGCACAGACAGTGACCCAAGCCGGGAATCAAACCTGGGACCCTAGAATTGTGAAGCAACAGTGCTAACCACTGTGCTACTCAACTGCGATACACCAGAATGAGAATGGAGGGAGAGTGTGTGGGATGGAGATTTACAGCTTTCAGGGAATAAGGGAGAGGAAAAAATGTCACATAGAAACTAGAATTGTCTGTTCTGAGTTTCTATCCTGGACTGACAGTGATGAATTTTGTAAATTGTTTTTACAGGATATTAGATGAGGAAGAATTACAGACAGAAATCTCAATCGTCACGTCTCAATCTGACAGTTACTCGATTCCTTGGAACCTGAATATCTCCAACCTTTGAATCTAGAAGGTGAAACCTTTTTCCGAACTGTCAGCTAAAGATTTCAACCATCAGTGTGACTGGAAAAGCACCAAGACCCACACAACAGACACCCGAGTGAAAGTGTTCCTGTGAACTGACTGTGGAAAGAGCTTTAACCAGGTACACAGCCTGAAAAACATAACAACATTCACAGCTGGGAGAGACCATACTCGTGTTGTATCTGCGGACAAGGCTTCAACTGATTGTACAACCTGGAGACACACAACATGGAGAAACCATGGAAATGTGAGGACTGTGGGAAGGGATTTAGATTCCCATCTAAGCTGGAGATTCATCGACGCAGTCACACTGGGGACAGGCCGTTCACCTGTTCCAAGTGCGGGAAGGGATTCACTCAGTTATTCAATCTGCAGACACACCAGCGAGCTCACACAGGGGAGAGGCCATTCACCTGCTCTCAGTGTGAGAAGCGATTCAGTGATTCAACCACCTTGCAGATACATCAGCGAGTTCACACTGGGGAGAAACCATTCACCTGCTCTCAGTGTTTGAAGGGATTCACTCGGCTATCCACCCTGCAGTCACACCAGCGAGTTCACACTGGGGAGAGGCCATTCACCTGCTCTCAGTGTGGGAAAGGATTTGCACACTTATCCACCCTGCGGAGACACAAACGTGTTCACACTGGGGAAAGGCCATTCACCTGCTTTCAGTGTGGGAAGGGATTTATTGATTCATCCACCCTGCGGAAACATCAGCGAATTCACACTGGGGAGAGGCCACTCACCTGCTCTCAGTGTGGGAAGGGATTCACTCGGTTATCTCCTCTGCGGATTCACCAGCGAATTCACACTGGGGAGAGGCCATTCACGTGCTCTCAGTGTGAGAAGGGTTTCAGTGATTCATCCACCCTGCGGAAACATCAGCGAGTTCACACTGGGGAGAGGCCATTCACCTGCTCTCAGTGTGGGAAGGGATTCACTCGGTTATCCACCCTGCGTACACACCAGCGAGTTCACACTGGGGAGAGGCCATTCACCTGCTCTCAGTGTGGGAAGGGATTCATTCGGTTATCTCACCTGCGGATTCACCAGCGAGTTCACACTGGGGAGAGGCCACTCACCTGCTCTCAGTGTGGGAAAGGATTTACTCAGTTATCCAACCTGCAGACACACCAGCGAGTTCACACTGGGGAGAGGCCGTTCACCTGCCCTCAGTGTGGGAAGGGATTCACTCAGTTATCTCACCTGCAGACACACCAACGAGTTCACACTGGGGAGACGCCATTCACCTGCTCTCGGTGTGGGAAAGTATTTACTCAGTTATCCAACCTGCGGAGACACCAGCGAGTTCACACTGGGGAGACGCCGTCCACTTCTCAACGTGAGACGGGATTACATGTTTCATTGGACCTTCTGTGACACCAACAATTTCACAATTGATTACAGGGGTTGGATTCGGCTGTGATTGTTTCTGCTCTACACCCAGGACTGCATTTTGTTCATTCTGACAGGTGGTCAGTGGGGATGGTCGGAAGGTTTCTTTCTGCTGGACTGGCCGGTCTCACCACTTTGCCTCCAGTGGGCTGATGCTCTTTGAGCCTTGTTGCTGATACCCGGCTTCAAATTGCACAAGGATCACAAGAGTGGAAGGGTGTTTGCAAATGTGAAGATATGTTCTTTCCATTTCTGTTTCAAACCCTCCAAAGCGTGCCACGTTGCCATGGAGATGGGCCCTGGTGGTTACATGGTTCTTTTGTTTATCTGGGTGTTCCTCACCGAAGGAAACTATCAGGTTATGAGGGGCAAGTTGTCTGAGGTGGACTGGGAAACTGATTGGTACAGGGAATACCTAATTTATCAGGGGATGGTTAGCTCAGTTGGCTGGACAACTGGTTGGTGATGCAGAGCAAGGCCAACAGTGAGGATTCAACTCCCGTATTGGCTGAGTTTACTCATGTATGCCCCCCCTTCTTAACCAGGCCCGTCGCTTGAGGTGTACTGACCCTCGGGTTAAATTACCTCCAGTCAGCTCTCTCTGTCAAAGGGGAGAGCAGCCTATGGTCCTCTGGGATTTTTGCAATTTGTATTTCACATATATACAACAAATATAGATTCCTTTAAGGATCAAACACCCAACAGGAAAAGTAATGTAATCGTGGCGAACAAGAAAAGTTAAAGATTCCATGAGATCCATTAGAATTCAGCAAAGGAGGACCAAGAAACTGATGAGGGCAAACTGGTGAGAAACATAAAAACCAACTGGAAAAGCTTCTACATGAATGTGAAAAGGAAAAGATTAGCAAAGACTAATGTGGGTCCATTCCAGGCAGAGACAGGACAGTTTATAATGGGGAGTAAGGAAATGGCAGAGAAAATAAACAACGTGTGTCTGTCTTCACAGAGGAAGATACAGAAATTGTCCCCAAAACACCAGAGAACGAAGGGACTGGCAGAGATTAGTAGTGGTGAAAAAGTAGCACTGGAGAAATTAATGGGGTTGGAAGTGAATAAATCCCCAAAAGCTGATGATCTACATCCCAGAGTGTTGAATGAGGTGGCTGTCGAGATCTCTATTCCTCATTCTAAATTCTCCTGACTCTATCTGGAATGGGCAAACCTTTGAGCCAAACATAAGAACTAGGAGCAGGAGTAGGCCATCTGGCCCCTCGAGCCTGCTCCGCCATTCAATTAGATCATGGCTGATCTTTTGTGGACTGAGCTCAACTTTCCGGCCCGAACACCATAACCCTTAATCCCTTTATTCTTCAAAAAACTATCTATCTTTACCTTAAAAACATGTAATGGAGGAGCCTCAACTGCTTCACTGGGCAAGGAATTCTATAGATTCACAACCGTTTTGGTGAAGAGGTTCCTCCTAAACTCAGTCCTAAATCTACTTCCCCTTATTTTGAGGCTATGTCCCCTAGTTCTTCTTTCACCCACCAGTGGAAACAACCTGCACGCATCTATCCTATCTATTCCCTTCATAATTTTAAATGTTTCTATAAGATCCCCCCTCACCCTTCTAAATTCCAACGAGTACAGTCCCAGTCTACTCAACCTCTCCCCATAATCCAACCCCTTTAGCTCTGGGATTAACGTAATGGATCTCCTCTGCACACCCTCCAGCACCAGTATGTCCTTTTTACGTAGCCACAGAAACTTTTACACTCCATTTTTATGTATTTTGCTAGTTCACATTCTATTCTATTCTCCCTTTTTTTTCCTCGGTGTCTTGGTTGAAGAACTGAAGTAAATGAACCTCGGGAATGAATCATCACTTTGGACAGGTTCTGAGACAATTAAGTTTCGATTTATAAGGCAGAGTAACTATAATCGTGGAGTGTATTTCTAGATTGTGAAAAAGGGCAAGGTTCTAGTTTATAGTTTAATGTGTAGGATTCTGACTGAAAGTAGCTTCTAGTTTGTTTGTTTGTTGTATTAAAACTCATAAAACCTGAAGTCCCATCGTGTGATCCTTTAATTTGTTGACTGGGTGTTTGATTTTTTCTAAGAAGTTGCTGACCTTTTTGGGAGAGGGTGACCGGGACTGATAGTGACGTGACCCCAGGGTTCAGTGCCCCCGTGTCCAAAGCGGGGAGTCACGGGGACAGGGTACAGAGGAGCTGAAGGGAACTATTTGGGTCCAGAACATTGTGAATATCCTGTTACTCTGATTGTCTTTGATCCTCAAGTAATTTTCCGTCAGCTTTTTTAACCATGTTCTATTTCATCAATAAACTTTTAAATAGAAAATATTTGAATTTGTTGGACTTTTCCTGATTAAAATTGTTCACTTTTGGGAAAGTGAGTGAGAGGGGTTGACAGGCTCTTTAACAGAAAGTGAGTCCGTCTAATGTAATTGGCAAAGGAGCCAGAGGGGTAGAGGAGATTTGAATTTTCTTTTGACACAGTGTTTGAAAATGGGGTTCAGGGAATCAATCTTGATTGACTAATTTAGCAAGATGTTTGAGGAAGTAACAAGGGGAACCTGTAGATGTGCTTTATCTGGATTTCCAGAAGGTATGCTGTACCTGTCCTGGGACTGTTTGATGGGGACAATGCAGAGGACCATTTACATTGTACCCAACCTTGTGCTATACCGATCATGGGAGTGTTTTGATGGGGACATCATCGAGGGAGATTTACTCTGTATCTAACACCATTTTGTATCAGCCTTGGGAGTGTTTCATGGGGCAACGTAGAGGGAGCTGTGCTGTAACTGATTGGAGAATGGTTCAAGCTGGCACTTAGTACTCAGATTCTCCAGTACAGACACCCTTCACTTTAAAAATAAAATTTCATTCAGAGATAAGAGAAACCATCACCGGTCCCCCCACGGTCTCCCCCCCCCCCCCATCTCCCCCCCTGTCTCCACCCCCCCCCCCCCCCCCCCTTGCAGGCCCAGAGGGGCAGTGACAATCCTGAACATTGTTGTAGTCTGCTTGATATTTCATGTGTCTTTTTCTGTTCCATAGAATCTCTACAATGCAGAAGGAGGCCATTCAGCCCATCGGTCTGCACTGACCCTCCAATATGGCACCCCACTCAGGACCACTCCTCCACCCTATCCCCAGAACCCCACCTAACCTTTGGACACTCAGGGGAAGTCTCTTATTATGGCCAATCCACCTAACCTGTGCATCTTTGGACTGAGGGAGGAAATTGGAGCACCCAGAAGGAACCCACGCAGACACGGGGAGGAAGTGCAAACCCTACAGAGTCACCCGAGGCCGGAATCAAACTCCCCTCCCTCTGATCTCCAGTCAGCCTCTGTTTGAATGACCAGAGCCCCAGTTTCTCTAATCTGTCCTGGTAACTAAATCCTCTCTTCCCTGGGATCATCTCAGTGAATCTCTTATACACCCTCTCCATGGCCTTGACATCCTTCCTGGTGTAATATCCCCAAAACCTGATCTAATATTCCAACTGCAGCCTAACCAATGATTTGTACCAGGTTTACATGACATCTGTCATTTTGTACTCTAAAACCTTGGATCCCATGTGTATTTGAAACACTTTATCAACTTGTCCTCCCACATTTAAACATTTGTGTATCTGAACTCTTTTTAGGGTTTTGGAGATATTAACAAAACATGGCTGAAATACATTGACATCTAATGTCTGATATAATGTGTGTTATGGGAGAGAGAAGTTTAGTCTGAGTTAGAAACTCAAACAGGCGCATCATTGCAGACAGGTCACCATGGAAACGCTGATAAGACATTCCTTCACTGCAAACAGGTCACCGTGGAAATGCTGATCAGACATTCCTAACCTGCAGACAGGTCACCATGGAAACGTTGATAAGACATTCCATTCCACAGAATCCACTCATTGGAAACTAATCGGATTGGGGAGAGGGACAGATTTTGTCTGTTATTAACCTCAACATAAACTTAAACCAGAGTGAATAATGGAACAGATTAAATTCTAAGGCGTGATATTTTCGCTACAGTAGTGGAATTATCAGAAATAATAGAATTAACAGGCAGGGTAGTTTAGGGAAAATGAAGAAATTACTGAAGAAACGTAACTGCTGTGAACCAAGAATGTGTCCTTATAAATCACAGATTAGAGAAATTCCTGCTGTCTTTTCCTCACTTGCTGCATGAACTGTGTTCCGTACTGGCCACCAAACCTCAGGAAAGATACATTGCACTCGGTAACGGTCCAGTACAGATTGACCATGATGAAGTGAGGTTGGTGAACTGAGTGAATCCCTTCGCACACACGGAGAACATTAATGGTCGCTCCGCAGTGTGAACATGTCGATGAATCTCCATGTCTGATTAAATCTATTCCACAGTACCCAGATTTCTAAGGTTTCTTCCAGCGTGACTACATATTGTTCGAAAGGTCAGACCATCGGCTAAAACGTCATCCACATTCCAAACACGGGAACTGTTTCTCCCACATTGAACAGGGTCTTTGAACAAAGAACAATACAACACAGGAACAGGCCATTCGGCCCTCCAAGCCTGTACTGGTCATGATACCAATCATTGCCAAAACGTTCAGCACTTCCTTGTGCTGTATCCCTCTATACCCATCCTATCCATGTGTTTGTCAAGATGCCTTTTGAACGCCATTAATGTATCTGCTTCCACAACCTCCCCTGGGAATGCGTTCCAGGCACTCACCACCCACTGCGTAAACAAACCTGCCTCGCACATCTCCTCTAAACTTTGCCCCAGAGACCTTAAACCTATGCCCCCTGGTGACTGATCCCTCCACCCTGGGAAAGAGTGCCTGCCCATCCACTCTATCCATGCCCCTCATAATCTTGTCGACCTCTTTCAGGTCACCCCTCAACCTCTGTCTTTCTAACGAAAACAGTCCGCGTCTATTCAGCCTCTCCACATAGCTAACGCCCTCCAGATGAGGCAACATCCTGGTAAACCTCCTCTGCACCTCTCCAAAGCCTCCACATTCTTCTGGTACTCTGGCAACCAGAATTGTGGACAATACTCCAAGTGTGGCCTTACCAAGGTTCTATGCAACTGCAGCATGACTTGCCAGTTTTTATACTCAATGCCCTGTCCAATGAAGGCAAGCAATCCGTCTGCTTTCTTGAGTAACTTGTCTATTTGTGCTGCCAACTTCAAAGATCTGTGCACATGCACACACAGCTCTCTCTGACTTTCTATATTCCTCTGAGTTTTGACATTTACAGTATATTTCCCGTCATAATATTATAATATTCTCTTTAGGAAATGAAATGAAAAATGCTTATTGTCACGAGTAGGCTTCAATGAAGTTACTGTGAACATTCCGGCCACATTCCGGCACCTGTCCAGGAAGGCTGGTACAGGAATCGAACCGTGCTGCTGGCCTGCTTTAAAAGCCAGCGATTTAGCCTTGTGAGCTAAACCAGCCCCTTTAACCAGTAATGCTACTCCCCCACCACTTTTACATCCCTCTCTATCTCTCCTGAAGCATCTGTATCCTCCAACATTCAGTTGCCAATCCGGGCCTTCATTTAAACAGGTTTCTGAGATAGCCGCAACATCGTAATAAGTGCTCTAAGTTCATCTGCCTCCCCGCTGTACTTCTGGCGTTGAAACAAATACTCTTCAAAATGCTATGTTTGAGCAGACAAGGTGATGTTGTTCTCTTATTTTTGTTCTCCAATTCCCCTTCAGTTATTACACCTTCTGCGCTCTGGTTCCCACCCCCATACTAGTTTAAATCCTCCCGAGTGACGATAGCAAACCTCCCAGCCAGGATATTGGTGCCACTCCAGTTTAGATGCAACACTTCTTTCTTGTACAGGTTACACCTGTCCCGGAAGGTATCCCAGTGGCTGTTCACCCTCCCCCTTCAGGATGTACTGTGTTCGTTCAGAGACATCCTGGACCCTGGCACCAGGGAGGCAAAGTACCATCCTGGAGTCTCTTTCCTGTCCACAGAAGCACCTATTTGTGCCCCTTCCTATCGAGTCCCCTATAACTATCGTTCTCCTGCACTTTGCCCTCCCCTGCTAAGCAACAGAGCCAGTTGTGGTGCCACTGTTCAGGCTGCTGTTGTTGGTTTCACCACTGGCCTATCCCTCCAAACAGTATCCAAAACGGTATACCTGTTAGAGAGGGGGACAGCCATAGGCGATTCCTGCACTGCCTGCCTGCCCTTCCTAGCAGTCACCCATCTGTCTGATCCAGTGAACAGACTGTGGAAATAACTGGAACCAGTTACGCAGCCTGACATCACACCATTCACAGCACAGAGACACCATGCACGTGTCCTGTGTGGACAAGGCTTCAACTGCTCATCCAACCTGGAGAGACACAGGCATCATGGAGAACGTGTGGAAATATGAGGACTGTGCGAAACAGTTCAAATGTTCATCTCGGGCACCAATATCCTGAGAGTAGGGCTGATCAGGGATAGTGGACAGAACTCATGCCACGAGTGTGAGGAGATGGGCGAGGCCCTAAATGAATATGTTGCTTCAGTATTCACGGGAGAGAGGGACCTTGTTGCTCATGAGAGCAGTGTGAACCAGGTTGATAGACTCGAACAGGTTGACATTAAGGAGGATGTGCTGGAAATTTTGAAAAGCATCAAGATAGATAAATCCCCTGGGCCTGACGGGATATAACCAAGGTTACTACAGGAAGTGAGGGAGGAGATTGCTGTGCCGTTGGCGATGATTGTTGTGTCCTTGCTCTCCACTGGAGTAGTACCAGATGTTTGGGGGGAGGCAAATGTTGTTTCCTTGTTCAAGAAAGGGAATAGGGAAATCCCTGGGAATTACAGACCCATCAGTCTTACGTCTGTGGTGAGCAAATTATTGGAAAGGATTGTGATAGGTAGGATTTATGATTACTTAGAAAACCATAGTTTGATTAAAGGTAGTCAGTCATGCATCACAAGCCTCATTGAATTCTTTGATGATGTGACAAGAAACATTGATGAAGGTCGGGCAGTGGATGTGGTGTATATGGATTTCAGTAAGACATTTGATAAGGTTCCCCATGGTAGGCTCATTCAGAAAGTTAGGGGACATGGGATACAGGGAAATTTGGCTGTCTGGATACAGAATTGGCTGGCCAATAGAATACAGCGGGTAGTGGATGGAAAGTATTCTGCCTGGTGGTCGATGACCAGTGGTGTCTTGCAGGGATCTGTTCTTGGACCTCTGCCCTTTGTTGTTCTTATAAATGACTTGGATGAGGAAGTGGAAGGCGGGTTAGTACGTTTGTCGATGACACAAAGGTTGGGGAAGTTGTAGATAGTGTTGGGGGCTGATGCAAGTTACAACAGGACATTGACAGGATGCAGAGCTGGGCTGAGAAGTGGCAGGTGGAGTTCAACCTAGATCAATGTGAAATGATTCATTTCGGAAGGTCGAATTTGAATGCTGAATACAGCGTTAAAAGGCAGAATTCTTGGAAGTGTGTATGAACAGAGGGATCTTGGGGTCCACATACACAGATCCCTCAAAGTTGCCATCCAGGTTGATAGGGTTGTTAAGAAGGCATATAGTGTGTTGGCTTTCATTAACAGGGGGATTGAGTTTAAGAGCTGCGATGTTTTGCTGCTTTTTTTGTTTTTTTTTTATAAATTTAGATTACCCAATTATTTTTTCCAATTAAGGGGCAATTTAGCATGGCCAATCCACCTACTCTGCACATTTTTGGGTTGTGGGGGCGAAACCCACACAGACACGGGGAGAATGTGCAAACTCCACACGGACAGTGACCCAGAGCCGGGTTTGAACCTGGGACCTCAGCGCCGTGAGGCGGTTGTGCTAACCACTAGGCCACCGTGCTGCCCCTATTAAACCCTTGTTAGACACACTTGGAATATTGTGTCCAGTTCTGGTCGCCTCATTATAGGAAGGATGTGGATGCTTTGGAGAGGGTACAGAGGAGATTTACCAGGATGCTGCCTGGACTGGAGGGCATGTCTTATGAAGAAAGGTTGAGGGAGCGAGGGCTTTTCTCACTGGAGCGAAGAAGGAAGAGAGGTGACTTGAGAGAGGTGTACAAGGTGATGGGAGGCATGGATAGAATGGATAGCCAGAGACCTTTCCCCAGGGTGGAAATGGCTATCATGAGGTGACATAATTTTAAGGTGATTGGAGGAAGGTATGGGGGAGATGTCAGATGTAGGTTCTTTACACCGAAGGTGGTGGTTGCGTGGAATGCACTGCCAGCAGAGGTGGTGGAGTCAGAGTCATTCGGGACTTTTGGCATATGGACATCAGTAAATTGAAGGGTGTAGGTTAGGTTGATCTTAGATTAGGAGAAATGGTCGGCACAATATCGTGGATGAAGGGCCTGTCCTGTGCCGTACCGTTCTATGTTCTAAACTCTTCCCAGTCATTATGGTCAATGTGTATTATATAAGTGGGGAGTGAACAGGAGTGGAGTAAATTCAGAGTCAGGCAAAGCAGCACTCACTTATTAGCCTTGACCAGAACACCAGGGGTGGTATTCTCCCCTACCCAGCAGGGCAGGAGGTCCCGGCGTACCGGAGTGGCCCCAACCACTCCGGCATCGGGCCTCCCCAAAAGGTGCAGAATTCTCCACATCTTTAGGGGCTCAGACCGCACCGGAGTGGCTCCTGCTCCGCCGGTAGGCGCGAGCGGCCTTTGGCTCCCCGCCGGCCGTCGTGAACGGCCATTCCGCCCTGACTGCCGGAGCGAACAGCTGGCCAAAAGGCCTTCGCCGGCCGGCGTCAGGCCGCACGTGCGCCGGAGCATCAGCAGCTTCTGACGTCATCCCGGCACATGCGCGGTAGGGGGGTCTCTACCGCCTCCGCCATGGTGGAGGCTGTGGCGGCGGCGGAAGAAAAAGAGTTCCCCCATAGCACTGGCCCGCCCGCCGATCAGTGGGCCCTGATCGCGGGCCAGGCCACCATGGGGTCAACCCCTGGGGTCCAACCGCCCTATGCCCCCCCCCCCCCCGGACCCCAGGCCCACTTGCGCCGTCTGCTCCCGCCAGCATCAGAGGTGGTTTAAACCACGTCGGCGGGAGAAGCCTGTCAGCGGTGGGACTTTGGTCCATCGCGGGCTGGAGAATCGCCGTGAGGGGCACGCCGACCGGTGCGGCGTGATTCCCACCCCCGCCGATTCCCAGGTGGCGGAGAATTACGCCCAGCTTTTTCAGCATTGTTTATCCAGAGTTATTAAAGTTCTTGAAGGAAGGAAGCACAAGTTCAGGTGCTGATGGGGATCTGGTGCATCCTCAGTCACCAATAGTAATTATATATAAAATCGATGTCTTGAAATATATGAAGGTATGATCGATAAGTTTGCAGATGGAAAATTGTTGGTGTGGTAACTAGCAAGGAGAAAAGCCTTAAATTACATGATGATACAGATGGGTGGGTCATATGGGCAGAACAGTGGTAAATGGAATTTAACCAGGAAAAGTGGTAGCTCTTGTACAGGGTCAGTATAGACATGGTGTGCCGAGTGACATATGTGCTGGATCATTCAAGAAAACATTGAACATTCAGTATCATCACGAGAAAGAGGGAAGAAGATAGAGGAATTACTGATTCTGGGATTGAACCCAGTAAGAGTTTGCATCTTCTGGGGAGGAGAGAGGAAGGACCCATTGGGGGAAAACACCTTAGGTTCTGCATTGTTCCACAGGAGAGCAGCATTTAATCATTTTGAAAAATAGTGACAATAATTTGTTTGATTATTTTTATCAATTGGTAAGCAAGTTATTTTTTATTTACAGTTTGGGGTGTCAATGGTGCGGCTATTACCCAACATTCACTGCGGCTGTGAGTGTGCCCTAATCACTCCACAGGAGCCCAGTGCGCAGTCGCAGTGCTGGGTGAATCGAGCATGCGCAGTGCCACTGTGCTTGGAGTTCTGCGAGTGCGGAAGCGGCTGTTTGGGGCGGTGAGAGTCGGTGAGGCGGAGGGAGGAATGGAGACGGGAGTCGGGGTGGGGAGGGAGTGAAGGTTTCATAAACACCCCCTGCTGCTCACAAGGCCGGAATAAGTCCCGTGTTGGCAGCTGCGGAGCTTTTATCGGGTGCCAGGCCCAGTTCCACGGCCGCCATCTTTGATTAGCGGTGCTTCAGGATCCCGGTGAGACTCTGTTATTATTGGCCAGTCAGCCTGAGCCTGTGACCGTTCTCACCACCTGAAACCGTCACAATGCCCGCGTGATTGACGGCAGCTCTGGACCAATGGGAAGAGGAGGGGCGGGACTGGAGAATTGACCTACAGCTGCTGGTCCTCCAACCAATCAGAGTGAATGAGGGGCGGGGCAGACTCACTGGGCCGAATGGCCTCCTTCAGCACTGTAGGGATTCTATGATTCTACATTGGATCCAATGATGTGTTCACTCACACACTGTAGCCTGACTCTTATTAGAACACAGTGTTTGTTACTCTCAAAGTGAGTGAATCCTTTGCTGTTTATCCTCTGGGCCCCATCTCCACTATTATTGTCTGATTGTCCCACTGAGACTCTCACTGTTATTATTGGACAATCAGCGAGTCAGCCAGAGCCTGTGCCGCTCACACCATCTGGAACCGTCACAATGCCCGGGTGATTGACGGCAGCTCCGGACCAATAGGAAGAGGAGGGGCAGGTCTAGAGGACCGAGTGAGGGCAGCTGGTCCTCCAACCAGTCGGAGTGAATGATGGGCGGGACCCGTTGTGATTGAAGCATGCGCAGTCTGGGTAATGACAATGTCGAAGGGCTTCTTCATAGAATCATAGAATTTACAGTGCTGAAGGAGGCCATTCGGCCCATCGAGTCTGCACCAGCCCTTAGAAAGAGAACCCAACTCAAGGCCACGCCTCCACCCTAAGCCCGTAACCCAGTAGCTTGGACACTAAGGGCAATTGATCATGACCAATCCACCTAAACTGCACACTTTTGGACTGTGGGAGGAAACCGGAGCACCCGGATGAAACCCACGGAGACCCGGGGAGGACGTACAGACAGTGACCCAAGCGGGAATCGAACCTGGAGCTGTGAAGCAACTGTGCTGCGGTGCTGCCCTAACTTTTAATACTAAGAATCAAAGAAAAATTAACTATATTATATTGGAGAAAGAAGATCTAAATACAAACACAAAAATACAATTCAAATTCGAACTTTTCTTTTACCCCAGCAATATCCTGACAGAAACATAGGCCGGAATTCTCCATTCACACAGCTGCAGTGAATGAAGTTTTGGATGAGTGTCAAATTCTCCGTTCTGCATCAATTCCAAAATCGGTGAGAGGCGTTTAACAATATACAGGGAGCGAGAGATCGCGGGTGTGGGCGGAAACATTGTGTAAAGCTGTTGTAAGCTGCAAACCTCGGAAAAGAGATTCCGGGACCCAGTTTGTATCGAGCGTTGCTGTAGTTCATGTTCGGCTTGGGTTAACGGCCGCCACCTTTATTGGATGTGCATCAGGGCGCATGCACGTTTATCATCTTTGTCGGGGCGATGTTTCAATGAGTGGGAGGAGCTTATTCCCCATTGTTCAGAATGGAGACAATTTGTCCATCAAACTGGATTAGTCTCTGAGTCCCAATGTCTTATTGATGATGCAAAGCGGTGGCAGAGATGGAAAGAAAAGGAAGCCAATCCTGCTCTCCGGATTTCACTGTCTCATTGGACATCCTGCCCCATGTGTCCAAAGCTCTGCGGCCCTGTTCAGCCACATGAAGACCCAGGGTAGAAATTCACAACCCCGAGTAGATGTCACTGTCAAATCAAGGGACGGCTCTGACAACGAGGGTCAGTGTGCAGCGGGGGGCATGAGCAGTCATCCTGGACCCGGGAGCAGGAGGAGAGAATGTTGTGAATTTCTATCGTGGACTGACAGTGATTAATTTTGGAAACTCCTTTTACAGGGGATTAGTAGGGGAGGATTGACACACAGCAAACTCAAACCAGGCGAAACATTTATCTTTCCTGAATTACATTTCTGGACTGACAGTGATGCCTTTGTAAACTTCTTTCACAGGGGCTTAGAAAGGGATTCGCAGACAGGAAACTCACAACCAATCCTCACATCAAATTCGGGTTACCGGGACCTGGAGATTGTCGACCTTTGTGTGTAAGCATTGAGTTCCAGATCATTATCACTCACTGTATAAAATGTCTACCTCCTATCTCCCTGTAGATCTTGTTCACAATCTTAAATCTGTGTCCCTTTTCACAATTTACTGATGGGAACAGTTTTTAAAAATCTTTTGCTGGGTTTGCCGTTGTTGTTTCTGGTGCCTGGGTCGATGCCGGGTGGTCCGTCTGGTTTCATTCCTTTTTCATGTTTCTATTGCGGTTGAATCAGCTTGGACCAGTCCATTTAGGGTCCAGAACACAATTGAAGTCTCCTCCAAGAATCAATTGATCTGGATCCAGGTCTGGGATGGATTCCAACAATTTTTTTACAAATGTTTCTATGAGATCCCCTCATTGAAAAAAAGATAGAGAAGCAGAATTAGGCCATTCAGCCCATCAAGTTTTGGAGTTTGCTCTGCCATTCGATCATGGCTGATATGTTTCTCATCCCCATTCGTCTTGTATTGTAGCTCTCTTGAAATGAATGCGAACATTGCATTTGCCTTTCTAGCTGCCAACTTTCCTTTATGTGTTTTGGGATGTGGCTGTCGCTGGCTGAGCCGGCATTTGTTGCCCACCCCTAATTGCCCTTGAACTGAGTGGCTTGCTGGGCCATTTCAGAGGGGGGCAGTTTGGGAGGATGTAAGGCTGAAGTGATGAAATGACAAAGGGGATAATGGTGCAAGATAAATCTGGGTGACAATGAGATAAGTAAATAAACTAATAGGACAAGAGAATAAAAGGCAGGTCCAGGTGAGGTATAAATGGCAACAGCAGAACCATTACCAGCACCAACTGTCTAAAAATATCGGAGTGATGATTATAATCTGAAATTACTGAAATGAATGTTGTGTCTGGAAGGTCAGGAATTGCCTAATCAAGGATGAGGCTCTGTTCCTCGAGTTTCCTTTGAGCTTTATTGGAGCAGTGCAGGAGGCTGAGGACAGAGTGGGAATGGGGCGGGGAATTAAAATGATCAGAAGCTCAGGATTATGCTTGCAGACTGAATGGTGATGTTCCACAGTTACCCAATCCAGATTTAATCTCCTCAGTGTAGGGAAGATCAAATCGTGAGCAGTGCATACACAACAGTGGATAGCAAGAAGTACAAGTAAATCACTGTCACCTGGAAAGTATGTTTGGAATCCTGGAATGTGGGAGGGAAGGCGATGAACTGGTGGTTGTTGCATCTGTTGTGTCTGCATGGAAAGATTTACAGAGATGTTCACAAGAACACAAGTAATGGAAGCGGGTAGAGACCATATGGCTCATCGAGCCACTGCATTTCTTGCTGGCTGTAACCTGCTCGTTCAGGCATCATTCTGGAATACTTTCCCAGTCCTTCCAGATCCATTTTATGACATGGAGACATTAGCTCCACAACCCTGTGAACGAAAATTTAGTCTGGCCGAGTGTCACCGAGCTGAAATCCACTCTTTCTCTGACACATTATTCTTAATACCATAGCTGACAGGCTAAGAGTGAAAAAGTCAACTATTTAGCAGTGAGGGGAAGAGGCAAGTTTGTAGATGTTCTACAGTGTTACAGACTCGTTGGATCTGCTTCTTCTGTCCCATCTTACATTCAGCTAATGGTAAAATGGTTAAAATACTGCAACATACAGGCATTTGAGGACAACAGTGAGTTTGCTGCTCAGATTAAGTAAAGTCTCCACATCACAAAATGGACCTAGAAGGACTGGAGACGATGCAGGCAAATATATTTAAATTATGCCTGAACTGGCAAGTTACACCTGGCAAAAGGGATTGGACAGGGCATAAACTTTTCTCTGGAAAGGGGAATAAAGGATGGCCTGATCCTGTAAGATTATGAAAAGGTTTGTTGTGATAGACAAGTGGAAGATGTTTCCACTGGATGAGAAGACATTTAAAGAGTCAACCACATTGCTGTGGTTTGGCCAGACCAGGTAAGGATGGCAGATTTCCTTCACTGAAGGACAGGAGTGAACCAGATGGGTCTTTACAACAACCAACAATGGTTTCATGGTCTTCAGTAAATTTTCAACAAATTCAAATTTTACCTTCTACCTTGGTGAGATTCATACCTGGATTTCTGGAAAATCATAGGGACAGGAAAGAAGATTTTTGAACATTTCTCTTCAGCGGATATAAAAATATTGAAAATGGGATAAAGGATGTTTGGCTGACAGTCAAACGCTGTCCTGTGAGGTAATGAGACCTTTTGCTTCCCAATTGGCCGAGGAAGGCAGTGTGTCACAAGGATGGATAGGTTGACCGATTAATGGCTGGAGGATGGGGGCAGGTCATGTGATCAAACCTCCAGGAATACATTTAATCAAAGTTGGCGAGGAGAGAATGTTGTGAATTTCTATCCTAAACTGACAGTGAGGTTTCTGTAAATTTACAGGATACTGGAAGTGGAGGTTTAACAGACGGGAAACGCAAACCAAATGTCACATCGCGATCTGACAGAGTCACTCGATTCATCAGAACCTGAATATCAGCAGCATCTGGGTGTGCAAGGTAAAAGGTTTGTTTGTTCTGTTTGTGAGGGAAGATTTCAGGTCTCAGTGTGACTGGAAAAGCCCGAGATTCACAAACCCTGGTTAGACCAAACCTGGAGAACTGTGTTCAGTTCTGGACAACAAACCAGAGGAAGGATAGAATGGCCTCGGAGGGAGTATAGCACAGCTTTACCTGAATGATATCTGAACTCTCCAGGGTTAAATTATAAAGCGAGATTAGACAGAAATGTCAGAGTCAGCTGTCAGCACGGTGGCGCAGTGAGTAGCACTGCTGCCTCACAGCGCCGAGGTCGCAGGTTCAATCCCGGCTCTGGGTCGCTGTCCATGTGCAGTTTGCACATTCTCCCCGTGTTTGCTTGTGTTTTGCCCCCACAACCCAAAGATGGGCAGATAGGTGGATTGACTGCACTGAATTGCCCCTTGATTGGAAAAAAATGAATTGGGTACATTAAATTTATTTTTTAAAAATAGAAAAAGGGCAGAGAAGAGCATTCGGTCCATTGAGTCCATGCTAGCTCTAATCAGCATGGTTAGCACTGTTGCTTCATAGCGCCAGGGGCCCGGGTTTGATACCCGGCTTGGGTCGCTGTCTGTGCGGAGTCTGCATGTTCTCCCCGTGTCTGTTATGGGTTTCCTCCGGGTGCTGCGGTTTCCTCCCACAAGTCCCGAAAGATGTGCTTGTTAGGTGAATTGGACATTCTGAATTCTCCCTCTGTGTACCCGAACAGGAGCCGGAGTGTGACGACTTGGGGATTTTCACAGTAACCTCATTGCAGTGTTAATGTAAGCCTACTTGTGACACTAATAAATGTTATTATTATCTGGAGCAATCTAGTCAGAGTTATTCTCCTGCTCTATCTCTGTACCCTCACCGGTTTATTTCTCTCATGTTTCTATCCAATTAAAAAAAAAATTATTGTGTCTATTTCCAAACTCCGTCATTGGCAGCAAGTTTAAGGTCATTGCCACTGGCTGTGTAAAAACATTCTTCCTCATAGCTCCTGGACCATTTACATGCACAGATACGGAGCAACGTAGAAAATAGAAGCAGGAGGCCATTTGGCCCTTCGAGCCGGCTCCACCATTCATTACGATCAGAGCTGATTAGGCTCAATAGCCTAATCCCGCTTTCCCCCCATATCCTTTGATCCCCTTCACCCTACTTCTTGAAAACATGCAATGTTTTAGCCTTAATTAGTTCCTGTGGCGACGAATTCCAAAGGCTCACCACTCTCTGTGTGAAGAAATTTCTCCTCATCTCTGTCCTAAATGGTCTACCCCGTATCCTCAGGCTGTGACCCCTATTTCTGGACACACCCACTATCGGAAACATCCTTCCTGAATCTACTCTGTCTCGCCCTGTTTTTTTTCTGAGGCCTTGACAGAAATCTTTGGATCCTCACTGTCTTCAGCTGATGTCCCGGGGGACTGGAGAATAGCCAATCTTGTTCCTTTTGTTGCACGTTTTACTATGGGCGTAAAACGCGTTTATTGGAGTGTATTAACACGCCTCCGAGTTCGACGTGTGCTTAACACTGCTAGGCTCTGTTCTATGTAATTATTTAGCTCTGGAGTCGCCAGCTGCCGTATAGGCAACGTCACAAGTATTCCAAGGTCAAATTCAAAGTAATAAAGACGATACACCGATTAGTCAAGTTCAAACGATCAATATTTATTATACAGTTAATAATAAATACTCATGCACACACACTAAGAGACTAAGCTACAACTAAACATAAGCAAACAGAATACTTATCTAACAGGAACAGGCAAGGTCAGAGAACGAGGCCTTCGTCCTGGTTTTGTCTGCAGCCTTCAGCAAGCGTTCTGGCACTTGGGAGTCTAGCGGGCTTGGATCGCGTAGCGAGCGTTGAACTTACGGTTTCGGCGGCTGGTGCTCAACGGCTGGAGTCAGGATACCAGGTGTCAGTCGGGGCCGGAGCACGGGTTTAACAGACCGGACAACACGAGGTCCCTATCTTTTATAGGGGTTCCGTTGTCCTTCCCTCTTCTCGGGCGGGCTCTACCTATTGGATCAATTTCTTATCGATACTGGATTAATTCCCCAATGCGAGGGGGTCTCCGTGATGGAGGGGGCGTTTCTTATGTCCTTTTGTTTGGAGGTTTCTGGTGCCTCGATGTCTGGGTCTTGATTGGAATGTGTCCATTCAGAACCAAATGTATCTATTGTGTGGGTGTTCAAGTCTGATGGCCTCATTAGCATGCAAAGCGTTTTGCCATTTGCACCTAGCTAAGGTCTTTTCACCTGAGCCCAAACTGGTTTCTGCTGCTGCAGAATGCAAACTGCTCTTTGCAGACTGCTGTTCTGGCTGAACTGTCTGTTTCTCAGCAGCCTTCCATTTTAGTTTGGCTCAGTGTCCATTTTGCGTGGCCAGCATGGCTACATTCCCTCCTTGTGATCCTCACAATCATACTATTGTGAAGGATCACCTACGTACTTTGCCTCCTTGTGTTCTGACCTCTTGCCAGTTCCTGTTCTACTCTGTTCTAAACTATGGGAAGAAGAGAAAAAAATTTTAACTAACATTTCTACTTGGCCCTATGTCAAAGGGACATGCATTACTACAATTGGGAACCTCTACCTATCACTATTAACCTTAACCTTAACTTAAACATTTAATCACTCTAAAATCTTAACCATTCACACCACAACATCACACTTCCCAACTCGGCAGTCGAGTATGGAACAATATAATACATGGCTGAATTTTATTTACAGAGTGTTGTAATCAGTGAGGGGTTGAGGGGTTTGGTGGAATCCGAAGATGGGGGATTGCACTCTATAGATGGGTGAGGTGCTGGAACGAGAGGCTCTCCTCTTCCATTTCCTCAACCTGAGGGTCTGCACTAGGATGATGAGGATCGCAATCACCAACAGTGATTCGATTATGTAGGACATGGAGTACCACGTCATGAATTTAGTACACCAGGTCTGAACCTCGCTGATCAGAGCTGAGCACTGGGGGTTTGCTGTACTAACATTTACGGTGGGGGTTGTGGGGGAAACGTGTCTTGTTTCCACACATATACATATGACATTAAATAGTAATAAGTGGGCTTCCATCATTTTGCTGTTCTTCTTCTTTCTCTTCCTTCTTCCTCCGGTATTGACAATCCTGGCTTCGACCTCTGTCTCGTCCTTTGAAACCTTTGGGATCAAGCACAGTATCTGTCAATACACAGTTTAAGACCTTTACTTGTTAGTGCATCTGTCTTTCAAAACCCAATTGACCCTTTAAAATGACTGGCTAAGTCACACCCTGTGACTCCCCTCATTTTTTTCAAAAAGCGAATTTAAAGACCAGCATACACCTAACAATCCTTCCTTCTGCGAGCCGTCTCGCAGGCTTTGCTGATTTACCATCCGAATGTTCCCGGATGTAAATAGCATGTGGGATGGTGGCCGAAGGGCTACCTAACGTAAAATGAAAACAAACTTGGAAACAAAAATCCGAATGAGTTGCGTATGGGCCGCTACGGGTACGAGTTGGATGGAATCCCCGGGTAGGGCGTGCTGTGCCATACCCGAGCTTGGCTGACCAAGGGTTGGTTCTCAGACAGGGCGGGTCCTCAGTGCCGTTTGTCCACTGCCTGAGTAACCTGGAAAAACGGGTACGAATGTGTTTACCATGACTTGCAGCCTCTATTTCGCCGAATAGAGGGGCACCTAAAAACCAAGGGAGCCAAGATGCTCCAACTGAGGACATCCCTGAAGTTCTCAGAGATATCTGCGGACAAGCTATTTGGCGTGTGGCCTTACAACTTTGGAAAAGATCTCCAATCAAACCGAATTTCTCAAAAGTTTCGGCAGACAAGCTAACGTGTATGTGAGGTGGTCACAATCTTTTCAGCTGAAAAGAAGATGTCCATCCTCCAACTGAAACATTTACATTCCTGAAAACAAACAAACATAAAACGAAGACAAACATACGTGCAGGTTCCATCAGAAAGGACATCGTTTCCCTCAAACGATTCCTATCTTACATCATCTGGACACCTCACTTTGATTCTGCCTCTGTGAACAGGGTCACAAAGGGGTTGCCGTGTCGGGAGTCAGACACCGTGTCGTCCTGCTCTCCCGGATCCCACACCCTTGTGTGGATCAGGCATGCTATTTTGGAGTTGTGTGACCGGGGGTCACTCTCGTCATTGCGGACAAGTCTGTAGGAATTGTCCCTGTGCCATTGTGTAGCGTCGAGTGTGTTGTCGGGGTAGTCGGGGTCGGGTGGTGGTTCTGGGTTTTTAAGGTAAGTGACTTCCATGGGGTCACTGGAGTCGGGGTCGTAGTTGGTGCAGTGTGGGCTGTATGGCTGTGTGGTGTCGCTGTCCTCAGAGGCAGTGTCTGTCCTACTGTCTCTGCTGTGGCAGCTTGTGGGCGTGTCGGGGCGTGGTCTGTAGTGGTCTGTGGGCGGAGTCGTGGGCGAGTCCGTGGATGAACTGGTCTGTGAGGGGGATGGTGGAAAAGTGTCTCTGGTGGGCGGGGTGAAGTGTTCTGCTGCATCCAGCAGGACATGGTGAGCATGGTTGGCCTGTGTTCCATATGCCTTTAACTGGTTTATATGGAACCACGCGGTCTTCCCATTAGGATACTTTATTCTGTAAACGGAGGGGCTAATTTTGTCCGAAATTGAGTAGGGACCGGAATATTTTGGAGCCAAAAAACTGCTGGGGTTATAAACAGATAACATTACCTGTTGCCCAACCTGGAATTCTGTGGTGTGTACGGTCTTATTGAAACAGGCAGTCCGTTGCTGTCGGCGTTTCCCTAGCTGGACTGCGGCTGCGATCTGTGCAGACCTCACAGTCTCAACTAGATCTTTAACTGCCTTTTCATGTGTGAGGGCCGTCACTTCGGGGCTTGTCATGTCCAGTCCTAAAAGGAATTCTGTACCTTTCATAGGGCGTCCGGTCATGAGTGTGTGTGGTGTGTATCCTGTAGATGTGGAGACAGTGTTCCTTATGAACATAAGTGCAAATGGGAGCACTGAATCCCATGTGGAATTATTCTCTTGGACCATTTTCCTGAGGGTCGTTTTTAGGGTCCGATTCATGCGCTCCACAGTCCCGCTGGACTGTGGATGATACGCAATATGGAAGTTCTGTTTGATTCCGAATATTGTCAGGACGTTCCTCATGACCCGTCCTGTAAAGTGAGATCCCTGGTCCGAATCGATACTTCGGGGTAAACCCCATCTCGTGAAGATGTGGTGGGTCAGGATCTTTGCAGCTGTCTTTGCTGTGTTTGTTCGTGAGGGAAATGCCTCTACCCATTTGGTAAAGGTGTCGATGACCACCAGAACGTATTTATAGCCATTCCTACAAGGGGGCAATGGACCTATAAAGTCGATCTGGAGGTTTGTCCAAGGGCCGTTAACTGGGCGAGTATGCCGAAGTTGTGCTTTCTTAGAATACCTCTCCGGGTTATTCTGAGCACAAATCAGGCAATTCTCTATGTAGTGCGTTACATCATTACTGAGATTAGGCCACCAACAGAGTTGCCTGAGGTGCCTCGTTGTTGCATCAATTCCCTGATGCCCGTGTCCGTCATGGAACAAGGCAATCATCTGATTCCTGTCCTGCTTCGGGACCACATAAAGTTGGTCCTTAATGATCACACCCTCATGTGTGGTCAGTGTGTGTTTAAAGTGCTCGTACGCAGGCACAAAGTTTCCCTTGAAAACCTCCCTGAGGTCTCCGTCCTGTTTCTGTGCTGCCACGAGATCTTTAACCTCTGTTTGTGAGACTTGTACTGCGCTCACAGGGGCGCTAGCTGGTGCGCTAGCTGGGGGGGTCCATAAGTGTCCTCTCCTGGAACCTGCCTTAGCCAATGCGTCGGCTTTTACATTCCCAGGGGGTGATGACCTATGGTGGCTGCGAACTTTTATAATGCCGAAGGTCCTGTCCTTCGCTTTCTCTAGGATATGCTGGAGTAAGGGGGCTGATGGAAGGGGTTTTCCGTCTGCGGAGACAAAACCTCGTGTCCTCCACAGGGGCAGAAAATCTGTTAGGCTATTGCATACATATAAGCTGTCTGAATATATGTCTGCTGGGCTGGGGAAAGAATCGGGGTGGTCCACTATATACGCTATGGCTGCTAGCTCTGCTGCCTGCGCGCCTAAGTGACCAGGTAACTTCAGAGCTATCTCTTCGAGAGCGCGCCCCTGCGCGTCCTCTACATAGATGCCGCATCCTGTGATACGCTCACCATTTAAAACTGTGGAGGAACCGTCTACATAAATCCTCAAGGGTCCACACGTGTCTGTGGGCTGGGGGCTTTGTTTTGGGCTCCCTATCTTCCTGGGGGGTGTTTTTGCTAAAAAGGGTCCTGTGTTATGCAGGGGAGCTACAATTTCACAGTCATGGGGCTGTCCGGGATATTGGAGGTTGTCTGCTAAGTATGTGTGTGTGCGTGTCCGTTTTACTGTAATGTCCCGTCCTTGTAAAAGTAGGGTCCACCTAGCTGCCCTAATCTGGCTAACTGAACCGTCCTTCAGTCGACCGTCTAGTAGTAGCTGTGTGGGTGTATGTTCGGTTAGAATGGTGATGGGGTTTAGTCCGGTTATGTATGAAAAATACTGTACTGCCCAGAAGACAGCAAGGAGGTGCCTCTCACAGGCTGAAAATCCTTGTTCTACCGGGTCTAACAGTCGGGAGGCATAAGCCACTGGTCTTAGCTGCTCGTGCCGTTCCTGAAGCAACACGGCCGAGAGGGTCAGATCTGTGCTAGCTACCTCGATTGCGTACGGGGAAAGTTGGTCGGGGACTAGCAGCGCGGGTGCTGCACTAAGGGCTCGTTTTAACTCTTCCACAGCGCCTGTATGCTGCGGAAGCCATTCCCAGGGGGCTCCTTTCTTAAGGAGGTCTGAAAGTGGGGCGGCTTTTGTCGCGAATCCGTCTATGTGGTTCCGACAATAGCCAACCAGTCCTAAAAACGACCGGAGGGCTGAAACATTCTGGGGAAGGGGCAATTTGACAATCGAATCAATTCTTTTGAATTCGATCTCGCGTTTGCCGTGCGTGATGACTGATCCCAAATACATCACTTTACTTTCCAATATTTGGGCCTTTTTCGGGTTAACTTTACAGCCAATTTCAGTCAAGAGTTCCAGGAGTTCGGCCAGAAGCGAAATGTGCTCTGCCTTTGTGTCTGTCTGCAGTAGTAGGTCGTCTACATACTGTACCAGACATTCGGGTCGGGAAAATTTCTCTAATCCACTTGCCAGCTGTCGGTGGAAAATGGAGGGTGAATTGTGGAATCCTTGTGGGAGGCATGTCCACGTATACTGCTGAGTTTTAAAAGTGAATGCGAATTTGTATTGGCACGCTTTTGCCAATGGTATGGACCAGAATCCGTTACTGATATCCAATACCGTGAAGTACTTGGCGTTGAGACCCTGCTTGAGCATGGTCTCGGGACTAGTAGCTACCGTTGGGGCTACTGCGGGGGTTACTTTGTTGAGTTCCCGATAATCGATGGTCAGACGCCATGATCCATCGGGCTTCCTCACTGGCCAAATAGGGGCATTGTTGGTGGAGGCTACCGTTCTCAGTACACCTTGGTCCAACAAGCTACCTATAACTTTTTCTATTTCCACCTCTGCCTCGAGGGGAAATCTATATTGCTTTTGCGGTCGGGGGTCCTGTCCGGTAACATGAACTTGTCCAGTCATTCTGCCACAGTCATGACGGTGACTTGCAAATGCTGTCCTGTGTTTGTTTAGTAGGGCCTTAATTTGTCGGTCGGTGTGGAGTGTAGTCAGGTCGAATGAGTACTCTCCCACTGCGCTAATCCGATTAGCGTAGTCTCCTACTGTGAGGGTGGCTGGGGCTCTGTCTGCTCTAGCCATTCGCCAGACACACTGGTTCACTGGGTCGAACGACAAGCTATGAGCGTTCATAAAATCTATCCCCAGGATGTGCTCTGCTGTCCGGGGAAGATTTACTAGAACTACGGGGTGCCTTGTGCTAATGTTCCCTAGCTGGATCGCTACGGGTGCTGTGATATGTCCCTGCTGCGAGTGTCCGGTGAACCCGCTAAGTGTAATGGTGGAGGTGGTCGGCCACGTGTCTGAGTGTGCCGTGGTTGTGGAGTTAATGGTGGTGCGGGATCCTCCTGTGTCCCACAGTAACTCTATGGGCTTCCCTTTGACTTTCGCCGTGACTACGGGCCTCCCTGATGAGTCCCATAGTGTGTCACAGACCCAAGTGGGGGAGCCCGAACACCGTCAGTTCGTCTCGTCCACATTGGTGGGTCCTGACTGTACTGCTACATTGTGGATGGGTTTTGCTTTGTTGCGGTTCAGAGTGCCTGTCTGCTGGCCTCTCTGAGATCGCTGGGGTGCATTACACTCTTTTGCCCAATGCCCTAACTGTCCACAGTTATAGCATTCCTGTCCTTTCTGCTGAGGGCTGCTCTTGCCTTCATTTACCCATGCGGGCTTCTGGTGCTCTCTGACTGCTTGGATATCTGCGGCAGCCTGAGCCTCTTCTGGGGATCTAACTTTTCCTTTTGCCTGAAGCGATTGCTCCCAAGCGCGGGACAATCTTTTCAGGACCCATTTTTCGTTATGGGCCTCTTCTGAGGGGTCATAGCTATTGCAAGCGCTCTGTCCTGCTTCTGTTGCGTGTGAGATAATTGTGCGCGTCCACTTAACCATGTTTTCGCGGATTAAATGCGCTCTATCTAGCTGTCCGAAAACTGCGCTGAAATGAATCCACAGCCTTCCTGCGAATGCTGTGGGGTGTTCGGATCTCTTCTGCCTGCACTTATTCAATCCTTCTACGGGGTCACCTCTATTGTACCCGATGGCATCTAAAATGGCAGTGTGCATCTCCTCTAGGCTGCCTCCTGCCACGTTCTGTGGGTCGGGGAGGGCTGCTACTACACTCTGGTCTAAGCTCAGCACGGTGAGCTTAACCTGCTCTCTCTCATCCAGGCCGTACATGGTAGCCTGCTGTTTTACTTTAGCGAAAAACTGGTGGGGGTCTGCGGTGGGGAGGAACGGAGTGATCTTTTCACAAGCGTCCCTTAGCTGGGTTACTGTTAAAGGGGTGGTGTAAGTTATGTCTGGGGCGCCTTCTGATTCGGCTTTTCTCTGCGTGGTTACGGGATTCATGGGTGCGGTTATGGTCTGAGCTGTGGGGGGTTGGGGTGCCTGTCGTTTCTGCTGAGCTGCGGGCGCACATGTTCCCTGAACATAACGCTGCGCTGTCTCGCTTAATTCCTGCCAATCTGGGGCGTTTTCCCCATCTAACTGAGCTCCAAAGGTGCTTTGGAAGCCATTCTGCACCGAAAGCAGAGATTGCAGTTCCGCAATCTGTTTCCTGCATTTCGCGTGGTCAACTGTGCTTTGTCTTTGTTCGGTCGTTGCAGCATGGAGTGCTCTCAAAGCTGCTTTGAGATCAGAACATTGCCTCTGCAATGCCTCCACCTGCTTTTCCGATTCCTGTCTTATCAGAACGGCACGTTGCACGTCCTGATAGGCTTTCTCATACTGGGTCTGGGAACTGCTCAGATGAGCTAGACAAGACTGGTGAGCCCTCTTGGCATCATCCACCTCTCTATCCTTCTCTGCCAACTTCCCTTTTAATTCCAGGTTTTCTTTCTCGATGTCCCTGACATCGACCTTACTCATCCTATTCCTCTCTTCTAAATCTGTCCGGAGCGTCCTGATGACCTCCTCTGCGCCTCGCAACTGTGCCAAGCAGGACACAATCGCCATCGGCTTGCGTGCTTTACCTAAATTCTTTTTGTGTATTTGAGAGAGGTTCTCCCACCAAGTATGACCTATACTCCCGGGACCTGTCTCCTCATTTGCACAAAACTCTTTCCAAAGGGGCCATCCCTTTCCCTGCAAATATTTGCGGAGTTCCAGCTCCCACGTGGGACACTGGCCTACTCTGCTACTGCTGCTGGTCGCTGCGACCACAAACTTTGCTGGATCCATCAGACGTTCCATTGCCTGCATGGCCATTTCCTCTGACTCTCTTTTTATAATTTGGAACAGGGGGTTGCTGGGGTGGTGTTTCGAGAAAAGGGTACGGCTTACGCTATTTTCCGATCACAAAACTACCGAAAGTTTGTCGCAACAAAAAGCTTTCAGTTTTACCTTACAGCCCTGTTAGTACGCATGCACTAAACACACTTCCGAATTTCGCTTATTATTTTGAACACCTTGAATACTTGTGATCTCTTTCTTTCTCTGCAATTTGGAGTTCTAATTCAAATTTCAGGGTCCTGGACACTGTGGTGTTTCCACTTACAACAGGGTCCCGGCGGATGTCGCCACTAAATGTTGCACGTTTTACTATGGGCGTAAAACGCGTTTATTGGAGTGTATTAACACGCCTCCGAGTTCGACGTGTGCTTAACACTACTAGGCTCTGTTCTATGTAATTATTTAGCTCTGGAGTCGCCAGTTGCCGTATAGGCAACGTCACAAGTATTCCAAGGTCAAGTTCAAAGTAATAAAGACGATACACCGATTAGTAAAGTTCAAACGATCAATATTTATTATACAGTTATAATAAATACTCATGCACACACTAAGAGACTAAGCTATAACTAAACTTAAGCAAACAGAATACTTATCTAACAGGAACAGGCAAGGTCAGAGAACGAGGCCTTCGTCCTGGTCTGGCACTGCAGCCTTCAGCAAGCGTTCTGGTACTTGGGAGTCTAGTGGGCTTGGATCGCGTAGCGAGCGTTGAACTTACGGTTTCGGCGGCTGGTGCTCAACGGCTGGAGTCAGGATGCAAGATGTCAGTCAGAGCCGGAGCACGGGTTTAACAGACCGGGCTCTGTGGGGAATTTGCTTTTATACCCCTCTCTAATGTCCTTGCCCCCTTCTAGGCGGGCTCTACCTTTCGGTACCGATTGGAACGTTTCCAAACGGCTACCTTCGAAATCCTCCAATGCGGGGCTTCCCTCGATGTTGGGGGGTGGTTTCGATATTCGTTACTCTGGTGCCATCCTGTCTGCTCCACCAATTAAGTGCTACATTGAGATGGAAATGTTGCCATTGTGTGTGCCTGGATCTGGGCCGCCTCATCAGAATGTTAAGCGTTTTGCCATTAACACCTTTGGCTTGGAGATCTGCACCTGGCCAGAAAACTGGTTTGCTGCTTGCAAAATGCTAATTAGTTGAGAGCAGGCTGTCTGTTCTCACTAAACAGGCTTTCCCTGCTGTCCTCCATTTTAGTTTGGCTCAGTGTCCATTTTGCGTGGCCAGCATGGCTACACCACTGAGAACATTAAAGCAAAAGATATGTAGTAACCTGTGTTGTCCTTGAAATTTGTGTACGTTTGTGAAGATAAGTAGGAGTGAAGGAATTTTGTATCATAGCCAGACTTTTCATGTTTAATAAATGTTTGTTTTTGTTGTTGAAAGCTAATTGGCAATCCTGTGACTCTGTTGCTTCACATTTTCTAAACAAAGTTAGAGTCTTTTGAGCCAGGGTTCCCATTCTGGGATCTTCCCATTCAGTTATTACATCACTGGGATTGTAACACTCACCATCTTGCTGTGGAAATATATCGCCGTTCCTTCACTGTCCCTGGGTCAGAATCCTGGTACTTCCTCCCTAACCGCACTGTGGGTGATACTATAGGGACTGCAGCAGTTCAAGAAGTCAGCTCACCACCATCTTCTCAAGGGCAATTAGGGATGGGCAATAAATGCTGACTTAGATAGAGACACACACCTTTGTTTCATTCATTAACGGGATGTGGGCTTTGACCTCGGTAAAGGAATAAAAACTATTAGGTAAGACCTGTTTTAAGCCCATTTAATTGGTTTTCAATGACATCACTGTCTTCTCCATTGTTCTTATGTCCTGGGCCTCTTACAAGGTGATGTCTGAACGAATCGAGTGAGCCTAACTCTACTTTGTGACCTCTGACACTGTTATCAATCCACAGATGGATGGATGGATTTGTTTATTGTCACGTGTACCGAGATACAGTGAAAAGTATTTTTCTGCAAGCAGCTCAACAGATCATTCAGTACATGGGAAGAAAAGGGAATTAAATAAAATTCAAGAAAATATATAATAGGGCAACACAAGATATACAATGTACTACATAAGCATTGACTGCTCCAACCACCTTTATCACGTCAAACAAACACATCTTTCTCACAGGTTGAGGCGAGTTCACCTGCACAATTCAACTCATTTGTAGCCATTGCTAATTCTGGGAAAGCTGTGACTTGACTAAATTGACCACCATACTTTGCATTTTGAGCCCATAATGCAGTTTGGTATAGTTCTTCAGATATCCACGGTCTGGGTTCTTCTATCACCTCGATGTTCAATGTTACCGCCATGAGACAAACTCCAAACACAGGGTTACACCACAGCTCGTCAATACTGATTAATATTAAAGAAATAAAGAGAGGTAAAAATTGATTGCACATTAACAAGGTGGATATTAATAATAATCTTTATTAGTGTCACAAGTCGGCTTACATTAACACAGCAATGAAGTTACTGTGAAAATCCCCTCGTCACCACATACTGGCGCCTGTTCGGGTACACTGAGGAAGAATTCAGAATGTCTAATTCACCTAACAAGCACATCTTTCGGGACTTTTGGGAGGAAACCGGAAATGAGTTTGGTACTCTAAATTTTTTTTTTTTAAAGCAGGTAAGTTATGCTGAACCTTTATCAATCACTGTTTAAATCACAATGGTACGCCGCGCCACGTATCGATGGCCTCAGAACTTTGCCTGAGATCCGCCTCCGGATGCTCCGCCCCCGACCAGCCAAGTTCCCGACGGTGTGGGTCGCGTGTGGTCCCATCCTGTCGGGAACTCGGCATGGCAGCTGCGGACTCAGTCCAGCGCCGCCACAGTCGGGGGAGGGTTGATACATGGGCAGGGAATTCTTTATTTGGGGCTGGGGGCACTGTGGGGGTGGTGCGTGACGTGCGAGCCAGCCAAAGGGGAGGCATTATTTCGCAGGCCGGGTCCGCGAGTGGCCTCTGCCAAGTAGCACAGCGCGGCTGCTCAGGGGCCGCCAAGCGCATGTGCGGCCACAGACCCGGCAATTCTCCAGGGCATATTGGCAGCTCGAGCCGGGTGCTCTACGCAGCCGACATGCTAGCCCCCAGCAAAACGGGGAATAGGTAACCATTTTGTCTGGTGTAAAATGCCACCGTTCCCACGCCGGCGTGGGGATATAACCCCAGAATGGGAGAATCCAGCCCCATATGTTTCAATCAGATCCCCTCTCATTCTTCCAAACTCAAGTGGATACAGTCACAGCTTCGCCAAGTTTTCCTCCTATGACAACTCCTCACCCAGTCAAGTAAACCGTCTCTGACCAGTTTTGAATTAAATTATGTCCTTTCTGAAAGAAGGAGACCAAAACCGTACACAGTACTTTGGATGTGGTCTCACCAATACCCTGTACAACTGCAGTACTTTCCCCTTGCAATAAACAGCAACATTCCCTTTACCTTCTCGATCATGTACTGTATCTGCAGAGTAACTGATCCTGATTCATGTATCAATACACCCAGATCTCTCTGTACCTCGGAGCTACAATCTCTGTGTATTTAAATAAGCAATGCAAGATGGCGCCGGAGTGTGGCGACTCTCTGTGAGCTCTCTCACACAGATCCACTTCTTACATCTCCGATAATCATACTAATCTCTTAAAACTTAATTCTAACACTAACACTATCACTAACCTTTCTCTTTTACATTCTCTTCACACATCTTCTCTACTGAGTAATACTACACTCCGTATGCTCCGTATGTCTGTGTCTATGTATTTACATTGTGTATTTTATGTTTGCCGTATGCATTTTATTTTCATGTATGGAATGATCTTCCTGAGCTGTGCGTAGAGCAATATTTTTCACTGTACCTCGTTACGCGTGACAGTAAATAAATTAAATCCAATATGTTGCTTTTTTATTCTTCCTGCAAAAGTGAACAAGTTCACATTTCCTCACACTGTGTTCAATCTGCCAAATTGTAGCTCACTTATTTACCCTATCTGCACCCTTTACAGACTCCTTATGGTCACTCACAACTTATCTTACTCCATACCTTTGTCGCAACAGCAAATTTTGCAACAGTACTTTTGATCCTGTCAGCTAAGTCCTGAAAATAGTTGAGCCTCCAGTACTGATCCCTGTGGCACTCCACAGGTTACATCAAAAATGACTCGTTTTTACCTCCACAATGTTTCCTGTTCGCTAACCAATCCTCTGTCCATGCCGTTACCAGCTACACAATGGGCTTTTATTTTGTGGAGTGAACATTAAGTGGCACCTTGTCAAGTGCCTGCTGGAAATCTAAATACATCACATCCACAGGTCCCCCTTTATCCACATTGCTTGTTACTTCCTCAAAGAACTCCAATAAATTAGTCAAACATGATTTCCCTTTCATAAATTATATTGATTCTGCCTAATTGCACTGAGATTATCTAAGTGCCCACTCCAACCTCCTTAATAACAGAATAAACATGGTTCAGTCCTGCATGGTATTAACAGCAGCAGCAAAAGCAGAATCTAACCCCTGCAGTGACTTGTGAACTCGCTGGTGTCTCAGCAGATTGGATGACCGAGCAAATCTCTTCCCACACATGGAGCAGCTGAATGATCTCTCCCCAGTGTGAACCTGCCGGTGTCTCAGCAGGTGGGAAGACTGAGCAAATCTCTTCCCACACATGGAGCAGGTGAATGACCTCTCCCCAGTGTGAACTTGGTGGTGTCTCAGAAGGTCCTTTGTGCACTTAAAGCTCTTCTCACAGTCAGAACATTTAAAAGGTCTGTGATCAGTGTGAACAAGTTGATGTACAGCAAGCTGGGATGGCTGAGTGAATCCCTTTCCACACATGGAGCAAGTGAAAGGTCTTTCTCCAGTGTGAATTCGCTCGTGTATCAGAAGGTGGGGCGAATCAGCAAATCCCTTACCACACACAGAGCAAATGAACGGTCTCTCTCCAGTGTGAATGCGCTGGTGTCTCAGACGGTGGGATGAATGGGTGAATCCCTTCCCACACACAGAGCAGGTGAATGGCCGCTCTCCAGTGTGAACTCGCTGGTGTGTCACCAGATCCTGTTTGCTTTTAAAGCTCTTCTCACAATCAGAACATTGAAATGGTCTCTGATCAGAGTGAACTCGCTGGTGTGTCTGTAGCTGGGATAAATGTCCAAATCTCCTCTGACAGAGAGAGCAGGTGAACGGCTTCTCCCCAGTGTGTGTGCGTTGATGGGCTTGTAAATCATTTTTACTTTTAAAACACTTCTCACAGTGCGAACATTGAAAAGGTCTCTTATCAAAGTGAACAAGTTGGTGTGTTAGAAGGTGGGATGACTGAGTGAATCCCTTCCCACACACTGAGCAGGTGAAAGGCCTCACCTCCATATGAGTACGCTGGTGTCTCAGCAAGTCCTTTGTGCTTTTAAAGTTTTTGTCACAATCAGAACATTGAAATGGTCTCTGATCAGAGTGAACTTGCTGGTGAATTAGGAGGCTTGATAAAGCATTACATCCCTTCCCACATTTGAGGCAAGTGAATGGCCTCTCGCCAGTATGAACACGCTGATGTGTATACAGGCTGGATGAGTAAGCAAATCCTTTCCCACACACAGTGCAGGTGTAAGGCCTCTCTCCAGTGTGAATGCGTCGATGAATATCCAATGCAGATGGGTAATTGAATCCCTTCCCACAGTCCCCACATTTCAATAGTTTCTCCATGATATGAGTGTCCTCGTGTGTCTCCAGGTTGGGTAATGTTGAAGCCTCGTTGACACAGAATATGTCCAGGGTGACTACTCACTGTGAATGCTGTGGTTTTGCTTTCAGGCTGGTGAAAGCTCTTTCCAGGTTCAGCACATTGGAAACTCTCTCTCGGGTATTTGCGAATCTCAGTGCTTTCTCAGTAACACTGATCGCTCAGATCTTTTTCCACAGACAGAACGGAACAAACATTTCTCCTTCTGTGTACAAAGGCTGATGATATTCAGATTCTGATGAATCAAATCACTGAAGCATCTTGATGTGAAGTTTGGTTTGAGTTTCATGTCTGTTAATATCCTGTAAAAATAATTTTACAAAATCCATCACCGTCAGCATACAGAGGGTTTGGGGCCTCCAGCGGGTGTTTGTGAATCCTCCCACTCCACCTGCCAGGGTTTCCTTCCTTGCCAGAGATCAGAGTCCTCATTGATTTGAGTGCAAAGTGTCAGCTCTTATTTATTATCCCCCTCCCCCATCCTGTGGTGTGAAGCAGGATGGTGCCCGTTAACCTGGGCCTGTTCCCGGGAGGGAGGGAGAAGCTCCGCAGCTGCAAACCAGGGAGCTGACAATGATGGTGAAGGGTTTGCGGACCCACAAAGTGTTTCCAAATCCTCCCACCCACCGTCTGACGCTGACTCCGCTTCTCCGGGACAAACAAGGGCCCAGGCATCAATCACACTGCGCATGCTCCAAACTCTTTGACAGGACGCCTGCGCATTGGTGTCCAGCTCTGCGCAGGCTCCGGAACCAAGGCCCGGTTGATTGACGGCACTTTCGGACCAATTGGAAGAGGGGGCGGGACTGGAGTACCGAGCGCGAGCTACTCATTCTCCCACCAATCAGAATGAATGAGGGGCGGGGCTGAGCCGCGATCTCCCTCATTGGCTGAAACTCGGCGTCAATTTGGAAGCTGATTTGTCCCAAAACCCCAGGAGAAAACTGGACCTTTCTGTTTGTGGCTTTAAACAGATGTGGAGCAAACATTTCAACATTTGTTACTGAAATGTGGAAATCTGAAACTATGTTCACACAATTCAAGAGCAGGGGGCAGCACGGTAGCATAGTGGTTAGCATCAATGCTTCACAGCTCCAGGGTCCCAGGTTCGGTTCCCGGCTGGGTCACTGTCTGTGCGGAGTCTGCACGTCCTCCCCGTGTGTGCGTGGGTTTCCTCCGGGTGCTCCGGTTTCCTCCCACAGTCCAAAGATGTGCGGGTTAGGTGGATTGGCCATGCTAAATTGCCCGTAGTGTCCTAAAAAGTAAGGTTAAGGGGGAGTTGTTGGGTTACGGGTATAGGGTGGATACGTGAGTTTGAGTAGGGTGATCATTGCTCGGCACAACATCGAGGGCCGAAGGGCCTGTTCTGTGCTGTACTGTTCTAAAAATTCTAAAGAGCTGACTTCACAAAAGAACAGGGCAGAGAGGGACTGTCCACAGTGTCTTGTTTTTGGGTCACTGGGCATCAGTTTGCTCTCATTTACCATTACTTGTTTAAAGGTGTAGAAGGAGCTTTAAAAGAATAAATCACAGTGGGCGGGACTCTCCATTCCTGAGACTAAGTGATGCAGGGGCAGGATTTGTGGACTACCACGGCAGCAAAACTGGCGGCGTACGTGGACCGATTCAGTGACTTTGGAGGGCTTCGCACCGGCGCCACATGGAACATCCAAGCGATGCCATTGAGAAACGGTGTGGGACTCACCGGGTCTGTGATTGACACTCGGGAGGCTGACAAGCTGTAGTTGCATATACATATTACACTCCTCTCACATACTCATCCCAGCCAACAAGATGGCACTGGTTACGCTGGAGCGCACCACCTTGTTGAGGAGTCGGCTGAGGCCAGAGGGCACATAGCGTGGTGCCGGGGGGGACACCCATGTGACCTGTGGCTCTAAGTTCACAATGGGCAGTAACCGGTATACACAGCTGCATGGTTACCTTGCAGGTTGCGGTAATGATGCTCCGTGCCAGTCCACCCCACAGCTGAAATCCTGGCTATCCCCAGCTACTCCCCCAACCCTGGTAGAAGCATTCCCCCTCCCCCCCCCCCCCCCGCCCAGCGGCACAAATGTCATCGAACTATGACAATGTTGCACACGTTCCCTATCCCCTCATCAGCGATGGTGCCTGTTTCACAATTTTTAAATGCACAAGTGAACCTCGCCGTCAGGAATTTGGCCCATTGGAGGCAGAGAATCATGGAGGCCATGGAGAATACTCGGTCAGGTCCACTAATCATAGAATTCTAGAATTTACAGTGCATAAGGAGGCCATGGGGGCTATCGAGTCTGCAGCAGCCCTTGGCAAGAGCACCCTACCCAAGTCCACACCTCCACCTTATCCACGTAACCCCACCCAATGATTTTGATAACTAAGGGCAATTTGGCATGGCAAATCCACCTAACGTGGTGGGTAGCATGTTGATGCAGTAGTAGCACTGCAGTCTCATGGCGCTGAGGTCCCAGGTTCGATCCCGGCTCTGGGTCATTGTCCGTGTGGAGTTTGCACATTCTCCCCATGTTCGCGTGGGTCTCGCCCCCACAACCTAAAGATGTGCAAGGTAGGTGGATTGAACATGCTAAATTGCCCCTTAATTGGAAAAAATGAATTGTGTACTCTAAATTTATATTTTAAAAAAGAAAAAAAAATCCACCTAACCTGCACATCTTTGGACTGTGGAAGGAAACCGGAGCACCCAGAGGAAAACCATGCAAACATGGGGAGAACTTGCAGACTTTGCACAGGCTAGCTGGAAATTGAACCTGGGAACCTGGAGCTGGAATTCCCTAGCTGGGAATTGAACCTGGGAACCTGGAGCTGCAAAACCTGCAAAACCTGGAGGTGGCACAGTGCTAACCACTGTGCCACCCTAATGATATGCAAACGGTGTTTAACTGTGTGTGCATTCTGAAATGTATTGACACCACTGTAGATGTGATGGATAATTGTGATTTGGCATGAAATCGGTGCCCACCGTGATTTTGGAGTCAGAACCAATTCTCCACTCAATCACGTTTTGCGATTCCGGTGTCAGCCAATGGAAAATCTCACCCAGGAACTGTCACGCTGCTCAAAGTGAAACAAAACTAACTGCTTACATTTACCAATGAGATAAATGGTACCCAGGCCATGCAGACAGACTAGGAAGTGCAGTCCCCAGATAGGTTCAAAATTGATAAGGAGGAAGGGTTGAAATTAAAATGTAAATTTCAGGGGCGCTAGAAATGATCTCTCAGTCTTTCCTGGCAGTGCCAGACTGGAGAATTACAAACCTTTATTCAAAAAGGGTTGTAAGGATTGCCCCAGCAATTACAGACCAACTAGTCTAACACCAGTTGTTCGGCATGCTTCAAGTATCAATTATTCCAGATAAAGTCATCTTTATTGTCACAAGTAGGCTTACATTAACACTGCAATGAAGTTACTGTGAAAAGCTCCTGTGAAGTTACTGTGAAAAGATAGAATTAATAACCACATGGAAAAATGAGGACTTATTTGGTAGAACCAGCATGGATATCTAAAGGGGAAATCATGTTTAATTAATTTGCTGGAGTTCTTTATAGGTAAAGAGAGCAGTTAAAGCATATAATATGAGCGAGCTTAATAACGGCATAAACTACAGGAACAAGCTGGTTATGGTAAACTTGTACAAGACACTAATTAGACCTCAGTTGGAATATTCTGTACAGATCTGAGCCCATGCCTTCTTCCAACTAACGACAGGAGACACAGAGTCAGGTAATAACAGTGTATTCATGATTCAGGCATGGAGGGAACTACCCCAGAGAAACCTCTGGAGTAGCACTTTCTCCTGATACAGCTCTTTGTCTTTCCCCCTTAATGTTTAATATCACCTGGATGGAGCTCAGAAAGGACAATTAGAGGAGTGGGTGGGGCAGGGAGGGTGGTGATCATATGACAAGAAAATAATTTCAGCCTGGACACAGTACACGAGCACGGTGACCATCCACTTATTGTCCCTGTTAACAAAATAAAGCATAGTATTTATTTTCAATCTAGTTATCGGACGTTTTTCATTTTTTACCTGACACACTTATCTCCATGGTAACACAGATACTGTACTTCCTTCCCTCATTTGTGAATCGGCAATAAAAGATTTGTTCCTCCCAATTCATCCAGATCATCATGTTGAACATCCCAATTAGTCTTCCTATCACGCAGCCGGATTAGTTGGGACACGGGTTCAGGTGCTGATGAACATCCTGGCGTTTCCTCAGCCACCAGTAGTAATTATGGACATATGGGGACAGGAAAGAGAAACACTCCCCAAATCTCATCCCGAAACAAAATTAATTATTTTGCAAGACATTAAGGTGTGATGCAAGTCAAATTAGAACCATTTTGTAATAGAAACCCCCATCATGTAGGATAGGTGAGACCTTACTTGCTGAGGGAAAGCCTTTGCGATGGTGTACCACTGCTTTCCCATACTCACTCCAGGGTCTGGGTCCTGACAAGTTTAAAAATTCAGGTTTAACTGGAGTCTGTCAGACCAGTGCCAACAATTGTGTTTTATATTTTGGGTGGATCCCATGAATCTCCTCTAGAGCAGCTTTCCGGATCAGTCAGTCATCCTGTTTGTTACAATCACCCTCTTCACTAACTTCACTAATAGGTTTTAGGTGCGAGGGGCAAGGTTTAGAGGAGATGCACGAGGCAAGTTTTTTACACAGAGAGTAGTGGATGCCTGGAACACGCTGCCGGAGGAGATGGTGGAAGCAGGGACGATAGTGACATTCAAGGGGCATCTGGACAAATACATGAATAGGATGGGAATAGAGGGATACGGACTCAGAAAGCGTAGAAGATTTTAGATTAGACGGGCAGCATGGTCGGCATGGGCTTGGCGAGCCGAAGGGCCTGTTCCTGTGCTGTTCTTTTCTTTGTTCTTTGTGACCCCTGCTGCTAATGTACCTTCGCCTTACAAATAGCAATTCTCTCTTATCAGCAACATCCCAAATTATTCAGAGTTTGGAGTGGAGGGTGAGTGGTTTCCTTTCTGCCATGGATAAGCTGTGTGTTTTCTTTTTTTGCCAGAGATATATGTTTTCAATAAGGGTCTAACAGTGAATGAAGCTTTCAGAATCGTTGGTAATTTTATCAGGAACAATTTCAAGGGCTTTGATTATGATGATGTCCTGCGATTTATGGGCTAAATATTGTGGTGGGTATTTAATGAGGATACTACAGCTGTTATTGGGAATCAAAGACACAGCAACCAGACTGATACGGACCTTGTTCATAAGACCGAGATTCATTCACAAACTCCAGTACAGTCGAACAGTGATGTGGCTTTAATAAGTCTATTGGACTTGGCCTGTTTCCTCTGACCGGTATGTGGGGCCCTTTCAGACGACAACATTCCAGCCAAGTGGGAATTGTGAAATTGCAGGATAGAATTAGAATTAGAACAGTACAGCACAGAACAGGCCCTTCGGCTCTCGATGTTGTGCCGAGCAATGATCACCCTACTCAAGCCCACGTATACCTATACCAGTAACCCAACAACCCCCATTAACCTTATTTTTTTAGGACACTAAGGGCAATTTAGCCTGGCCAATCCACCTAACCCGCACATCTTTGGACTGTGGGAGGAAACCGGAGCACCCGGAGGAAACCCACGCACACACGGGGAGGATGTGCAGACTCCACACAGACAGTGACCCAGCCGGGAATCGAACCTGGGACCCTGGAGCTGTGAAGCATTTATGCTAACCACCATGCTACCGTGCTGCCCTTAAATGCCTTTATTTTGTAACCGCATAATTCATCTACTCTATCACATGAAGATACTCCCTTGACTAGACCCTTTATGAATAATGTCACTGTGGTTTGTGCGGACTGTAAATTGTTGAATTAACTCAATTAGATGCTCTGTGTGCATAACTAACAGTGAGGACCTGATATCTGCTCAACAAATTAGGCAATCAATTTTTCCACAGGGGTGAATGTGACTGAACTATCCAACTGCAAAGCCTTTTCAATTAAGCACTGGATTACATCAGCAGATCTACATTGTTCTGACTCTGCCAGCAAGGCATTAATGGGATTAATTGGATAGATCTTCCAAAGAGCCAGTACAGATAAGGCCAAACGACTTTTATTTGTGCAGTAATATTATGTAAAACAGTGAATATTCAGAATTAACGATGGAGAGGGAAGACAGAGGAACCAGTGACTGTGATTGAACCCAGCCAGAGTCAGAAACATCAGAGGAGGGATGAGAGAGGAAAAATATAAAAGCTTTATAAACCTCTGCATGGTCGCACAGGAGAATTTTGAGATATAGAGCATAGCAGATCACCAATTCACAATTTGAGATTTTTAAAATTAATTTATCTCCAAAGGTAACAAAGTTATTTTGTATGAACTGATTGAGCTTTCAATGGCGTGGTTGTTACCCAACATTCCGGGTGGCTGTGAATGTGCCCTATTCACAGGAGCCGGTGCGCAGGCGCAGTGCTGTATCTGGAGCATGCGCAGTGTCACTTTTCCCGGAGCCTTACGAATGCGGGAGCTGCTTTTTGGGCGGGTGAGTCGGTGGAGCGGAGAGAGGAATGGAGCCTGGAGTCAGGGTGGGGAGGAAGCGGAGACTTTATAAACACCTGGTGAAGGCCACAGAGTCTGAATAAGAGCCTGCAGGTCCCGTGTTTGCAGCTACGCGGCTTTTATCTGGGATCAGGCCCAATTCCACGGCCGCCATCTTTGTTCAGCGGGGAGCAGAGCGCATGCGCGGCCATCACCTTTGTGACGTGTCTGTGGGGGCGGAGTCTCTGTGCGGAGGCGGCTTTGGACCGGGTGGAGTGGCGCCGCCTGTGGGATTCTGGGAAGGTTTGGCCCCAAGTTTGTGGCATTGGTGCGGCTGTTGTTATGTGGCCCCGGTGGCGAGTGTACAGACAAACGAGATGAGTTCACAGAGTTTTGGTTTGTACAGGGGAACAAGGCAGGGGTATCCGCTGTCATCATATTGTTTGTGCTGCTGATAGAGCCCTTCGCGATGGCCCTTAAGGGGTCAGTCCAGTGGCAGGGGGATTTGGGGGGGGGGGGGGGGGGGGGGGATTTGGGGGGGGGGGGGGGGGGGGGGGGGGGAGCAGGGGGATTTGGGGGGGGGGGGGAGCAGGGGGATTTGGGGGGGGGGGGGGATTTGGGGGGGGGGGGGAGCGGGGGGGTTTGGGGGGGGGGGGAGCAGGGGGATTTGGGGGGGGGGGGGAGCAGGGGGATTTGGGGGGGGGGGGGGAGCAGGGGGATTTGGGGGGGGGGGGAGCAGGGGGATTTGGGGGGGGGGGGGAGCAGGGGGATTTGGGGGGGGGGGGAGCAGGGGGATTTGGGGGGGGGGAGCAGGGGGATTTGGGGGGGGGAGCAGGGGGATTTGGGGGGGGGGAGCAGGGGGATTTGGGGGGGGGAGCAGGGGGATTTGGGGGGGGGGAGCAGGGGGATTTGGGGGGGGGAGAGCAGGGGGATTTGGGGGGGGGGGAGCAGGGGGATTTGGGGGGGGGAGCAGGGGATTTGGGGGGGGGAGCAGGGATTTGGGGGGAGAGAGCAGGGGGATTTGGGGGGGGAGAGCAGGGGGATTTGGGGGGGGGAGCAGGGGGATTGGGGGGGGGGAAGCAGGGGGATTGGGGGGGGGAAGCAGGGGGATTGGGGGGGGGGAAGCAGGGGGATTGGGGGGGGGGAAGCAGGGGGATTGGGGGGGGAAGCAGGGGGATTGTGGGGGGGAAGCAGGGAACACTGGGTGTTGCTATACGCAGACAACCTTCTGCTGTTCGTGTCGGACTCATTGGAGAGGATGGGGAGAATTATGGATATATTAGAGAATTCAGGGCCTTCTCGGGATATAAGTTGAATGTCGGGAAGAGTGAGGTGTTTCCGGTGAATGCGGCGGGTCGGGGCCAATCTGGGGCGTTGCTATTTAGGGAAGCCAGGGACAGGTTTGGGTATTTGGGAGTTCAGGTGACGGGGGAAGTGGTCAATGATGTAGAAATGGAACCTGACAACGTTGGTGGAGGAGGTCTGGGGACTTTAGGAGATGGGATACACCACACCTGACATTGGCAGGAAGGGTCTAGGCTGTTAAAATGTAAATTCTGGCAAGGTTCCTGTTTGTATTCCAGACCCTCCCGACCTTCATCCCGAAGGCCTTTTTACGGAATTGACGCAGCAATCTCGGAGTTTATATGGGCGGGGAAGGTACCGAGGGTGAAGAGCGCCCTGTTACAGAGACAGAAAGGGGGGTTGGCACTACCAAGCCTGCTGTATTGCGACTGGGCGGTGAATGAGGAGAAGGTGAGGTGGTGGTGGGAAGGAGTGGGTTAGGATGGAGGAGGAGTCCTGTAGAGGGTCCAGCCTGAAGGCCATGGTGACTGCGTCGCTTCTGCAGGCGCCAGGGAGAAACGCGGATAGCCCGGTGGAGCAGTCCCGATTAGGGTGTGAAACCAGTTGAGGAGACACTTTTGGATGGAGGGGATGTTGGTGCTGACACCGCTGTGTGGGAACTATGGGTTTAAGCCGGGGGAGGCCGATGGTCTGCATAGGAAGTGGAGGGAGGTGGGGCTGGTGAGGGCCAGCGATCTATATCTGGAGCAGTGGTTTGCAGGTCTGGCAGAGCAGTTGGAGAGGGTGGAGCCGCCGAAGGGAAGCGAGTTCAGGTATATGCAAATGAGGGACTTTGAGCGGTAGGAATAGAGAGGGTTTCCCAGGCTGCCGGAGTATTCCCTGTTGGAGTGGCTGCGGCTCCCGGATGTAGAAGGAGAGGGCAGGATTGAGAATATCTATGGGTGGCTGGTGAAGCACGGGGGGAGTGCAGATGGTGAGGAATAAATGGGAAGAGGAGCGGGGGGGAAAGATAGGATGTGGAGTGAGGCAATGCGCAGAGTAAATTCAACCTCATGTGTGAGGATGAGTTTGATTCAGTTGAAGATGGTCCACAGGATGCATGTGACTTGGGCGAGGATGAGTGTGTTCTTCCAAGGGGTGGCAGACAAATGTGAGAGTGTGGGTGAGGACCGGCAAATCACGCACATATGTTCTGGGGCTGTGAGAAGTTAGTGAGGGGGCATTCGGGACGCAACCGAAGATTGTGGGGGTAGAGGTCAGGCCGAACCCAATGGTGACTATTTTTGGGGTATCGGCAATGCCAGAGCTGATGGAGGGGAGGACGGCCAATGTTGTGGGTCGCCTCTCTGATTGCCTGGCGAAGGAATTCTTTTGGATTGGCGATCGGCAACACCATCAGGGGTGGCGGCCTGGCTGGGGTCCTTTACGATTTCCTCCGACTGGAAACAATCAAGTTGGAGTTGACGGGATCAGCGGAGGGCTTTGAGACACGGTGGGGACTGTTCATGGACAATGTTTGAGGAATTATTTGTTGCGGTGGGGTTGGTGGGGGAAGGGGATGAATAGGGGAAAAACTTGCACAAACTGAACTTTGGGGTGTTGACAATGTTTTTTGATTCATGCCTTTGTAGTATTGAATAAAATACATTAAATATATATATAATATATATATATATATATATATATATATATATATATATATTCATTCAAGGCTCAGTTAGATTTTTGATCTTCAAGGGAGTTGAGGGTTATGGGTGACAGGAAGAAAATGAAGTTAAGGGCACAATCAGATCAGCCATAATATTAGCTGGAAGAGCAGGCTTGATGGGCCGAATGGCCTACTCTGATTTCTTAGGATCTTATGATCTCTCTGTTGAGAACTAGAAACGCTGAGTGTTGACCTGTCGATCAGGAGAATAGGGAGGGTGTATATTAGATAATGGAGCGAGATAGGAGGGAGAGTGTGTGTGTTTTTGTACAGATGCATGGGGTGAAATTTACAGCTTTTGGGGAACAAGAGAGGAAAGCATGTTCCACTAGAATTGTCTGTTCTGAATTTCTGAGCTGTACTGACAATGATGATATTTGTAAACCCCTTTAACAGGATATTCAAAGAGGAGGATTTGCAGCAAGAAATCTCAAACCAAGCTTCACATCAAGATCTGACACTCGATTCATTAGGACGGGAAAACCATCGGCTATTTTACCATCAGCGTGACTGGAAAAGCACCGAGTCACGGACAGCTGCATCATGAGGAAACCGTGGAAATGTGGGGATTGTGGGAAGGGATTCACTTCCCCGTCTGCGCTGGAAACTCATCGACGTAGTCACACCAGGGAGAGACTGTTCATTTGCTCTCAGTGTGGGAAGGGATTTACTGCTTCATCCAACCGGCTGACACACCAGCAAGTTCGCACCGGGGAGACGCCATTCACCTGCTCAGTGTGTAGACAAGGATTCATAGATTCATCCATCCGGCTGACACACCAGCGGGTTCACACTGAGGAGAAGCTGTTCACCTGCTCAGTGTGTGAGAAGGGATTTACTAATTCATCCAACTTGCTGACACACCAGCGAGTTCACACCGCAATGAGGCCATTCACCTGCAATGTGTGTGAGAAGGGATTTATTAATTCATCCAACTTGGTAACACACCAGCGAATTCACACTGGGGAGAGACCGTTCACCTGCTCAGTGTGTGAGAAGGGATTTGTTAATTCTTCCAATCTGCTGACACACCAGCGAGTTCACACTGCAATGAGGCCATTCACCTGCAAAGTATGTGGGAAAGGATTCATTAATTCATCCAACTTGGTAACACATCAGCGACTTCACACTGGGGAGCGGCCATTCACCTGCTCCGTGTGTAGGAAGGGATTTGTTAATTCATCCAACCTACTGAGACACCAGCAAGTTCACACTAAGGAGAAGCCATTTACCTGCTCCACGTGTGGGAAAGGATTCAGCAGTACATCCTACCTGCAGAAACACCAGCGAGATCACAAGTAATTAGAGCAGCACGGTAGCATAGTGGTTAGCACAATTTCTTCACAGCTCCAGGGTCCCAGGTTTGATTCCCAGCTTGGGTCACTCTCTGTGCGGAGTCTGCACGTTCTCCCCGTGTGTGCGTGGGTTTCCTCTGGGTGCTCCGGTTTCCTCCCACAGTCCAAAGATGTGCAGGTTAGGTGGATTGGCTATGCTAAATTGCCCTTAGTGTCCAAAATTGCCCTTCGTGTTGGGTGGGGTTACTGGGTTATGGGGATAGGGTGGAGGTGTGGGCCTGGATGGCCTTTCCAGGAGCCGGTGTGCACTAGATGGGCCGAATGGCCTTCTTCTGCATTGTAAATTCTATGAATTACAGGGGTTGGATTCTGCTGATTTTTGCTGTTCTTGATCACATCCAGGACAGAACCATGTTCGTTCTGACAGTTGGTGAAGTTGGGGTCAGAAGGTTTCTCTGTGGACTGGCCAGTCTTCCAATGTTCACTCCAGTGGGCTGATACTCTTTTTCAGCGACAGCACATTTCCACTGAAATGATCCACAGAAGCAGATGTGATACATTAATTTTATTCTGGATAGTACGCAGGAATTAAGAGCAGAAGTAGGCAATTTGGCCCGTCAACTTGCTCCGTTATTCAATCAGAACACGGCTGATCTGTTCCTGGTCTCAAATCCACCTCCCCACATGTTCCCCATATCCCTTAATCCATTCTTAAAATCAGGAATATATTTTCTTGAAACCATTTAATGACTCAGATTCCACTGCACTCTGGGGCGGGAGTTCCACAAATTCACCACCCTCTGCAAGAAGTAGTTCCTCCTCATCTCAGTTCTATATCTACCGCCTCTCGACCTATATCCGTGATCTCTTATTCTAGATTACCCCACAAGGGGAACATTTGGTCTATGTTTACTTTATCAATCCCATTTAGTATTTTATATACCTCGATCAGTTCCCCTCACATCCTTCTAAACTCCAGCGAGTATAAGTCCAAACTGTTTGATCTCTCCTCGTACGTCAACCCTTTGATTTCTGGAATCAATCTGGTGAGCCTCCTCTGAACTGTCTCCAAGGCCACCACATCCTTCCTTAAATCAGGAGAACAAAACTGGATACAATACTCCAGATGTGGTCTCACCAGCACCCTATACAATTGCAACAACACTTCTCTACTTGAAAATGAAATGAAAATCGCTTATTGTCGCGAGTAGGCTTCAATGAAGTTACTGTGAAAAGCCCCTAGTCGCCACATTCCGGCCCCTGTTCAGGGAGGCTGGTACGGGAATCGAACCGTACTGCTGGCCTGCTTGGTCTGCTTTAAAAGCCAGCGATTTAGCCCAGTGAGCTAAACCAGCCCCTACTTTTATACTCCAGTCCTTTTGCAATAAACACCAAAGTTCCATTTGCCTTTTTACTTGCATGCTGTACCTGCATACCGACTTTCTGCGATTTATGAACAAAGGCACCCAGATCCCTCCGTCCAATGCATCTTGAATCTGATTTCCATTTAGATAATTTACCTTTCTATTTTTTCAGCCTAAGTGGATAACCTCACACTTATCTACATTAAACTCCATTTGCCAAATTCTGCCCCAATCTCCTAAACTATCTATATCTGTCTGTAAATCTTTTATCTCCTCTTCACTGTCTGCTTTCCCACTTATTCTAGTGTCATCTGCAAATTTTGCTGTGTTACACTCTCTCCCCGCTTGCAGATCATTTATATAGATTGTAAACAGTTGAGGTCTGAGGACTGAACCCTGTGGCACCTCGCTAGTTACAGTTCACCAGCTAGAGAAGGACCCATTTACCCCAACCTCTGCTTTCTGTCAGACAGCCAATCCTCAGTCCAATCAAATACTCTACCCCGAGATAAATAGTCCTTTTCCCACCACAACGGTATCTTGTCTTGTGTTTTATCCATCCTCGATCCGAGTGTTGGTCGCACTCGGGACAATTTTTCTCCACTGATTTCTCCGCTGCTGTTCCTGCCTGTCCCATTGAGAGGTCAGTCCATATTCTGATATTATCCACCATGGCCATCTTGGGCATTCCTTGTACACAGTTTCTAGATGTTTAGCCTGGCATTACCTCTTTTTCCAAACACTCCCTATTCACAACACATGTCCAAAACACGTGAGCTTCCTGATATCACTGCCTCAAACAAATTCCTCTGAACACCAGCTATCTCGAGCATACGTTCATTTGTCCACTTTGCCGTCCGTGACACACGGAATATCCGTCTGAGTCCTTTCATTTCAAACACTTTTATTGGAGCCTCGTCCGGCTTCTTGATGCTGCAGCTTTCACAGCCGCACATTGTCACCGGCCACACAAGGGCTTTCAGAAGATGAACGTTCAATGTAACCGCAGTCACATAGAAAACAGAGAGTTGGAATAAATGGGTCCTTTTCAGAGTGGAAAGATGTAACTGGTGGAGTATCGCAGGGATCAGTTCTTGGTGCAATTGTTCAATATTTCCATTAATGACCTGGACGAAGGAGGTTTCCAAATCTGGACTGCAGTTTAATGTAAAGTGTTAAATTCTTTAATTTAAGATATTCAATTTAATTGGGCTCAAAACCAGGCCCTGTCAGGTTATCACAATGGAAACTGCCTTATCTGATCACAGCGACTGGGTTTCTTCAATAGAAACTAGTCTAGCATCAGTAGTAGAAATTAATAACAGTCTAAGGGTAAAGTTGAGTGACTTTAAAAATCGTTCGCAAAGGCAAAACGGTTATTGTTCAGTTCTATAATTTTAAGAAGGTGGACCAGGTCCTTCACCACTGGGAGCACCGGGAAGGCCTCTCCGTTTGGTTACAGCAGGACCTGAGTGCGGACCTGGCGAAGAAAAGGGCAGCCTTTAACAGGGTGAAATCCGTTTGCTATAAACGTTTCTCCAGTTTGGCTTGATCTATCCAGCCCGCCTCATGTGTGTCCGTCGGGAAAAAGGATCAATTCTTCAACTCTCCTGAAGAGCAAGCTAATTCGTTCAGAATCCCAATTTGAACTCTGTTTGATTCTTCTTCTTATTGGAGTTATTCTGCGTTGCGACGTTCGGGAGTTCTTTCTGTGCTTGTCTGGATATATTAGAGTTAGGGGCTGGTTTAGCACACTGGGCTAAATCACTGGCTTTTAAAGCAGACCAAGGCAGGCCAGCAGCACAGTTCAATTCTCGTACCAGTCTCCCCGAACAGGCGCCGGAATGTGGCGATTAGGGGCTTTTCACAGTAACTTCATTTGATTTTCATTTCATATACTGTGTTTGTCTGTATATATCAGAGTTACTGTGTTTTGAGGTTCAGGAGTTTTGCATTGTATAAAATTTAGGGTATGAAGTTATTGTTGGGTTTTACACGTGTTGTACTTTTTCTTCTTCGCACTCTGGTTGCATTGTAAATTATATCAGTGTAAGAGTTTTTCTTTGAGTCTATGGTTGAGTGGAGGGCCTCCCAGCTCAGGATGAGGTTAGCTGATGGGAGGGACGGCGAGGGGCTGATGGGAGGGACGGCGAGGTGCTGACTGCGAGGTGCTGATGGGAGGGACGGCGAGGTGCTGACTGCGAGGTGCTGATGGGAGGGACGGCGAGGCGCTGATGGGAGGGACGGCGAGGTGCTGACTGCGAGGTGCTGATGGGAGGGACGGCGAGGCGCTGATGGGAGGGAAGGCGAGGCGCTGATGGGAGGGACGGCGAGGTGCTGATGGGAGGGTCGGCGAGGCGCTGACGGGAGGGTCGGCGAGGCGCTGACGGGAGGGACGGCGAGGTGCTGACGCCGAGGCACTGATGGGAGGGACGGCGAGGTGCTGATGGGAGGGACGGCGAGGTGCTGATGGGAGGGACGGCGAGGTGCTGATGGGAGGGACGGCGAGGCGCTGAAGGGAGGGACGGCGAGGTGCTGACGGGAGGGACGGCGAGGTGCTGACGGGAGGGACGGCGAGGCGCTGACGGGAGGGACGACGAGGCGCTGACGGGAGGGATGGCGAGGTGCTGATGGGAGGGACGGCGAGGTGCTGATGGTGAGGCGCTGACGGGAGGGACGGCGAGGCGCTGACGGGAGGGACGGCGAGGCGCTGACGGGAGGGACGGCGAGGGGCTGATGGGAGGGACGGCGAGGCGCTGACGGGAGGGATGGCGAGGTGCTGACGGGAGGGACGGCGAGGCGCTGACGGGAGGGATGGCGAGGTGCTGACGGGAGGGACGGCGAGGTGCTGATGGGAGGGACGGCGAGGTGCTGACGGGAGGGACGGCGAGGTGCTGACGGGAGGGATGGCGAGGGGCTGACGGGAGGGATGGCGAGGTGCTGATGGGAGGGACGGCGAGGTGCTGACGGGAGGGACGGCGAGGTGCTGACGGGAGGGACGGCGAGGTGCTGACGGGAGGGACGGCGAGGTGCTGACGGGAGGGACGGCGAGGGGCTGACGGGAGGGACGGCGAGGCGCTGACGGGAGGGACGGCGAGGTGCTGATGGGAGGGACGGCGAGGCGCTGACGGCGAGGGAGGGACGGCGAGGAGCTGATGGGAGGGACGGCGAGGTGCTGCAGCTCCTCGTTCCAAACACCGTGTGAATAGGAGCTCAGAATATTGTTGTGGTCGGATTATGTTATGTAGAGATTTAGAGATAAGGGATTGTTGGGAAATATTACTGATGGGTATTGTTGGGTTAGGGAGGGATGGGGAGGGTGTTAGTTGTTTGATGGTGTCACTACTCTGTCTGTCTGGTCACTGGGCCGGGCTTGGTTAACGTCCTGGATGGATCTCCTCACCTTTGGCTTGTCAAGATCCCTTGCTTGATATTCTTCAGAAGTTGTGGCTGACCCGGGTGTAGGAATTAATGGGAGATCTCCACTTGGCCTTGTAACCTGGAATGTTTGGGGTAAATGGTCCAGTGAAGCAGGCTGGGGTTTCTGCTCATCTCAACGGTCTAAACTCGGGTGTCGTATTCTACAGGTAACCCATCTGTGTGTGAAGGACCAGATAAGGCATCGCAGATATTGGGTGGGACAAGTCTTTCATTCCGTCTATAACGGTCGGGCTGGAAGCACAGCAATACTGATCCATAAATAGGACAATATACCCCCTTTCGGATTATGGACGATCCCAATGGTCGCTATATTATTGTCTGTGGGTCACTGGAAAACACTCCGGTTATTTTCGTAAACATTTCTGCTCCCAACTGGGATGATCCGAATTTTGTAAACTCTTTGGTGAACCTCCTCCCTGACTTATATTCGCATCGGATGATTCTAGGAGGTGACCTGAACTGGGCCTTGGACTCGAAATTGGACCGTTCCATGTCTAAATCTCTGAGCCCATCTGGGATGTCCAGGGCACTGTCCTCATTTATGGGATGGATGGGTGGGGGTTGGGAGGGGTCGGGGCAACCATGGCCTTTTCTGCATCCAAACAGGAAAGAATTTTCCTTCTTTTTCTCATGTTGACCGTGTCTATTCCCGAATTGTTGTTTTGATTGTTAAGTCCCTCCTCCTTGAGTGGTGACAGCCGAATACTCGGCGATTGTCATCTCTGATCATGCCCCTCATTTTGTTGATTTTCGTTTTGATTTTGCTCCTTCCAAACATCCACCTTGGAGACTAGACGCTACTTTGATGTCTGATGATAAATTTTGTGGGCATTTGTCTGCTGCCATAGCAGACTTTATTAACCTCAACAAAACAGAGTCAATATCTCCTTTGACACTCTGGGAAACCCTAAAGGCCGTTATAAGGGGGGAGATTATCTCATATCAGGCTCACATCATGAAAACGGAGAGAGTGGAACGACAAAGGCTGGTGGACTCCATCTTGAAAGTTGACCGTCAATACTCACTTGCCCCAACACCAGATCGACTGATCCACAGACCAAATTTACAGCTCCAATTTGAATTGATATCTACGGATAAGGCCTACATCAGTTACGGCGTTCCAGGGCACCGAGTGTGAACATGGGGAGGAGGCAGGTTGCCTTCCTGCACATCAACTCGAGGCAGACTGCCTCTCAAGAAACCCCTTTGGTTTGGAACAAGGAAGGTAACTTGGTTTCAGCTCCTCTCCAGGTCAATGCGGCTTTCAGCTCGTATTACCATGAGCTGTCTGAGTCAGAGCTTCTCCAAACACTTCAGGTTTGAAGAGTTTTCTAGATGGTCTGCACATCCCGACCATAGACGAAAGCAGGAGTCGGGAATTGGACTCCCCGTTATTCCCAGGAGAAACACTGAAATGTATTGGTGGCTGCAATCTGGCAGAAGGGACCCAGCAGAGTGTGGGTCAAACCGACCCATTTCACTTCTTAACACAGATGTTAACCTGCTGGCTCAGGTCCTGGCTTCCCAAATGGAGCCCAGTGTCCCAGTTGTAGTGTCTGAGGATCGGACAGGCTTTATTAAAGGGTGACGTGTGTCTGCCAATGTCCGACACTTCTCTTAAACATTGTCCTTTTCGCCGCCGCTGCTCTGGAACCTGAAGTCATCGTATCTTTGGATGCAGAGAAAGTATTGGATAGGGTGGAATGGAACTACCTCGGGAATATTTAGTTTTGGCCCTAACTGTACCTCTTGCCCCTAAAGCCAACATCTGTACAAATACGGTATCTTTATAATACTTTCCATGAGGCAGAACAATAGACAGAGCTGTTGCCTTTCCCCGCTGCTCTTTGCATTTGCTATTGAATCTCTGTTGATAGGGTTGAGGTCATCTGGGTATCACTCTATGCCGATGATCTACTTCTGTATATTTCAGTCCCTCTGCAGATAACATAATGAGGATACTTGCAACATTCAGCACCATGCTATCTACTGGGTTTCCTTTTTTTGATAGGATATAATAGATTTTACGGGTGGCCCTAGAACCTGGCCCCCTGGCAGCAATATTTGGAGTCTCGGACTTACCGACTCCATTCGGGGGTTGGGGCCGATGTTCTCACCTTTGCTTCTTTGATAGGAGGTGAATATTTCTCAGTTAGAGATCTCCCACTCCACCTAAAGCATCCGCATGGTTGGAGAATATGATATCGTTCTGATATCTGGAGAAGACCAAATATACCATTCGGGGCTCAGAGGGGAGGTTCTACCAGAGGTGGCTGCCATTCATGTCAATCTTTAAAGAACTGGACACGGTTAGGGTAAAATGGGGATAGTTTGATTGTTGTTATAAAGACCTATGTATATGACTTTTCTGAATCTTTACCTATATATTCTGCATACTTGTCTGTTGATATTGTTGTTATTGTTCATCTTTGGAAATTCAATAAATATATTTTTCAAAAACGAAGTACTTTGCATCTGTGTTCACCAGGGAGAAGGACATGATGGATGTTGAGGTCAGGGATAGGTGTGTGAACTCTCTTGAGAACGTTAATATATCAAAGGAGGAAGTGTTGAGTTTCCTAAATTGCATTAAGGTAGACATCCGGGGCCGGATGGGATCTATCCCAGGTTACTGCGGGAGGCAAGGGGAGAAATAGCTGGGACCTTAACAGATATTTTCACATCCTCTTTGACCACAGGAAAGGTTCCAGAGGACTGGAGAATCGCCACTGTTGTTCCCTTGTTCAAGAAAGGAAGCAGGGATGATCCAGCAAATTATAGGTTGGAGAGCCTGAAATCAGTTGTGGGGAAGCTTTTGGAAAAGATACTCGGGGACAAAATATGTGCACATTTGGAGGAAAATGGACTAATTAGTAACAGGCAGCATGGTTTTGTACGGGGAACATCACGTCTCCCTAATTTGATTAAGTTTATTGAAGAGGTGACGAAGAATATGAATGGAGTGGCTGTGGATGTAGTTTATATGGACTTTAGTAAGGCATTTGACAAGGCTACATGGCAGACTGGTACAAAAACTAAAATCACATGACATTCGGGGTGGGCTGGCTGGATGGATACAGAACTGGCTTGGTTATAGAAGACAGAGTCGCAGTGGAAGGGTGTTTTTCAGAATGGAGATCTGTAGCTAGTGGTGTTCCACAGGGATCAGTGCTGGGTCCTCTGTTCTTCGTAGTGTATATAAATGATCTGGAGGAAAATGTGGGTGGTCTGATTAGTAAGTTTGCGGATGGCACAAAGATTGGCGGAGGTGCTGATAGTGCCAAGGATTGTCAGAGGATACAACAGGATATAGATAGATTGGAGACTTGGGCACAGAAATGGCAGATGGAGATTAATCTGGACAAAAGCGAGATGATGAGTTTTGGAGGATCAAATCTAGGTATGAATTATACTGTTCTCTGGCAGAACCCTTAGGAACATTAACATACAGAGGGATCTGGGCGTGCAGGTCCACAGTTCCCTAAAAGTGTCAACACAAGCGGCCAAAGTGATTAAGAAGGCATATGGCATGCTTGCCTCATCAGCCAGGGCATTGAGTACAGGAGTTAGGAAATCATGGTGCAGCTGTATAAAACCTTGGTTAGGCCGCATTTGCAGTATTGCCTGCAGTTCTGGTCACCACATTATCAGAAGGACGTGGAAGCTTTGGAGAGAGTACAAAGATGTTTCACCAGGATGTTGCCTGGTCTCGAGGGTGTTCGCCACGAGGAGAGGTTGAATAAACTAAGATGGTTTTCACTGGAAAGACGGAGGCTGAGGGGTGACCTGATCGAGGTCTACAAAATTATGAGAGGCATAGACGGGGTGGATAGTCAAAGGCTTTTTGCAAGGATGGAAGTGTCAATTACAAGGGGGGCACAGGTTCAAGATGAGAGAGGGAATGTTTAAGGGAGATGTGCGGGATAGGTTTTCACACAAGAGTGGTGGGTGCCTGGAACGCGCTGCCAGAGTATGTGGTGGAAACAGGCACATTAGCAACATTTAAGAGGCATCTGGATGGGTACATGAATGGGGATTAAATCGAGGGATAGGGACTGAATAAGGGCAGAAGGGTTTTGATGCTTTTCCAGTTACGCTGATGTTTTAAATGGTGTCTCACAGGCAGAACACAAACATTTCTCCTTCCGAATCCAAAGACTGATGATATTCGAGCCGTGGGGAACTGAATGACTCTTTCAGATCAGATTATGCTGTGATGTTCCATTTGAGCTTCCTCCCTGTAAATCCACCCATTCTTTCTTTATAGAAATTTAGAGTACCCAATTCTTTTTTTCCAATTAAGGTGCAATTTGGCGTGGCCAATTCGCCTACTTTGCACATCTTTGGGTTGTGCGGTTGAGACCCACATAGACACGAGGAGAAAGTGTCTCCACACGGACAGTGACCCGGGCTAGGATCATAGGGGCTGGTTTAGCACAGGGCTAAATCACTGCCTTTTAAAGCAGACCAAGGCAGGCCAGCAGCACGGTTCAATTGCCGTACCAGCCTCCCCGAACAGGCACCGGAATGAAAATGAAATGTGGCGACTAGGGGCTTTTCACAGTAACTTCATTGAAGCCTACTCGTGACAATAAGCGATTTTTCATTTCCTTTCCTGTACTTTCCTGTTTGGATATATCTGATTGCGTAAACAATGTCCCAGACTGATCTGTGTTCTGACAGCTCCTGCAGACAGTGTCCATCCACTCAACTCTGGCAGCACCTCATCCACCACTTGCACGGACTCCCAGGGCAGGCTTTTCACCAGGAGAGTTGGTCAGCCCAACAAACCGATTACATTATCTTCATGATTCCTTTCCTTATTCACAATTTCCTCCCTCCCTGCACTCTGACTGGCTTCAGTTCTCAGGCCCCTCTGTGCAGTGTGACAATAACATCAATGAATCAATTATTTTCTCTGCTGGTCACTGGGACCCTGAAGCCCACCCAGTCACTGTCCCTTTACCAAGATGGCCGCACGTGAAGCAAACAAGCTCTGGGAGGTTCTGACCAACCAAGTGACACTGTTGGATCTTAATGTGATATTTGGTTTGTCTTTCCAGTCTGAAAATCCTCTCTTAATGTCCTGTAAAGGAGATTACAAAGGTCACACTATCAGTACAGGATAGATACAGGATAGCAGATGAGGAATATATCAGCTATGATAGAAAGGCGGAGCAGACGCGATGAGCCAAATTGCTTAATTCTGCTCCTGTATCTTATGATCTCATGACTATACACAGAACAATACTCTTCACTGTACCACAGTACATGTGACAAAACAAATACAATACAAACAAGTCTTGTTTACCCATCCCCTGGGCTCACTTTCCTTTTAAGAAGGACCAAAAGGTGAAATTTCCCATTTTCTTTTCCTATAGTTGTGATCCTCCTGATCTCTGCAATCTCCTCCACACACACCCCTTCAAGATCTCAGCACTAAGGGCAGCACAGTGGCGCAGTGGGTTAGCCCTGCTGCCTCACAGCGCCGAGGTCCCAGGTTAGATCCCGGCTCTGGGTCACTGTCCGTGTGGAGTTTGCACATTCTCCCCATGTTTGTGTGGGTTTCACCCCCACAACCCAAAGATGTGCAGGGTAGGTGGATTGGCCACGCTAAATTGCCCCTTAAGTGGAAAAAATTAATTGCATACTCTAAATTTATTAAAAAAAGAAGGTCCCTGCACTCATTTAATTCCGACCATGACAGCATTCCTGATTTTATTCGGTCCACCATTACTGACCTTTTATCATTTGATTGGGCCACAAGCTCTTGAATTTCCTCCTTAAAAATCTCCGACTCTCTCACTCACTTTCCTCTATTAAGATTATCCTTAAAATCTAATATCTCCTCTAACTTCATTGAAGCCTACTCGTGACAATAAGCAATTTTCATTTCATTTCATTGTGGCTGTCAATTGGTATTTTGTAACATTTCTCTGAAATGTCTGAAAAAGCTTTATTCTGTCAAAATAAATCTGAATTATTGTCAGAGTTCTGGAGATGTATCATTGTTCTGTCTCATAAATAGGAATTTGTAAGTCAGTAAAAGTGTCATGATGAAACATTTGAAAAATGTTGCCCTCAACAATGATGGCGACTGAGCCTGAACTCCGCTGCTGCTGCCCCCAATACAAATGGTGGGTGCGCGTGCGCACTGTTGCTGGTGCCCAAATAAAGTTGATGGGTGCGCAAGCGCAACCCCGCGAGCGCGCGATGGCGGCCCCATTGTCCTGTCTGTGAGAAAGCTGCAGGCCCAGCTCAGGGCCCCCGGTACCGGTAGGTTATTTTTACGGGTTTTCGGTTTATATAACGCATTTACGAAGTGTGTCCAACGATGCGCCTGATTCATCTCTCCCTCGGTCCCGCCATTCCCACCTTTACGGATGTGGATCCGAGAAAGAATTTATCTGCAGCGCCATCAATCACACTGCGCATCCTTCAATAGGCCCAGTCCCGCCCCCTCATTCACTCCGATTGGCTGGAGGACCATCCGCTTCAGACCGGTCCTCCGAACCCGCCCCCTGAACCCTCTCGGCCAGGAGCTGCCGTCAATTATTGCCCATTGTGAGGTGTCAGTGTGAGAGGTCAGTGTTGGGGGGAGACCAGGGGGGGAGACACTGACCCAGTGACAATGTCAATGCATTAGTGGAAAAGTCTAATGTAACCCCTCCTGTTCAAAAAGGCAGAAAGTAGGAAACTAGTTAGTTTAAAACCTGTTGTTGGGAGACTGTTGGAATCCATTATTGAGGAAGTAGTAACTGGACATTTGGAAAGTCAAACCGCAATCTATCAGTCAGCGTGGTTTTGTGAAGGGTGGATCGTGTTTGACTCACTTGGAGTTCTTGGAAGATGTAACAAGCCAAATGGATAATGGGGTCCTGTAGATGTATTTGGACTTCCAGAATACATTTGATAAGATGGAATTTAACATGCATAAGTGTGAGTCATTTTGGTCAGAGGAATAAAAAGGCAACTTATTATTTAAATGGAGAGAAACTTCAGAGGATGTTGGTTTGGGTGATGAACAAATATTTCACATCTGTCTCCAGCCAAGAGAATGAGGAGGTAGATATGGAACTCAGGGAGAGAGACTGAAAGGTTCTTGAGTGAATTGACAGAGGGAGTGCCAAGGCATTGGAAGTGTTGGCAGGCTTAAAAGTGGCCAAATCTCCAGGTCTGGATGAATTGTGTCCCAGGATGCTGTGGGATTGCAGGGGCCCTGACCCAATTTTTTAATTCCTCTTTGGCGATGAGGAAGGTGCAAGAGGCCTGGAGAGCAGCTAATATGATCCCACTATTTAAGGAAGATTGTCGAGATAAGCCAGGGAACTGCAAACCAGTGAGTCTCACGTCAGTGGTAGTGGAAACTATCGGAGAAAATTCTGAAGGAGAGAATCTATCTCCACTTGGAGAGGCAAGGTTTGATCAGAAATAGTCAGCATGGCTCAGCGGGAGGTCATGCCTCACACATTTTGATTGATTGATTGACACCAGGTGTGTTGATGATGGTAGTGATGTAGTTTACATAGATTTCAGCAAAGCCTTTGACAAGATCCCACATGGGAGACTTTATAAAGAAGACACATACATGTGATACAGAGTAACATGATAAGGTGGATTCAAAATTGGCTTAGCTGTAGGAGACAGGGTGATGACAGACGGCTGCTTTAGTGTCTGGAAGCCAGTGTCCAGTGGGATACCACAGGGATCTGCGCTGGGTCCCCTGTTGTTTGCCATTTATATAAACGCCATAGATGACTATGTGTGGGGTAGAATCATTACCTTTGTGGATGACACACAGCTTGGCCTGGTGACTAACAGTGAGGTTGAGTGTCTTGGGTTACAGGAAGATATAGACAGGATGATCAAATGGGCAGAAACGGGGCAGATGGAATTTGACCCTGAAAAATGTGAGGTGACGTACTTTGGAAGGAGTAATTTGAAAAGGAAGCATTCAGTGAACGGCCTGACACTGTGACGTCTGAGGAACAAAGGGACCTTGGCCTGTTTGTCCATAGATCTCTAAAGGTGGAAGGGCAGGTTAATAGGATGGTGAAAAAGGCATATTAGGCACTTGTCCTTTAGCAATTGAGGCATAGATGGGGTCGCAGTGACGTCTCAGGAACAGTGACGTCAGCCTTCAGACCATCTTCATGTTGTATTTAGCGTCATCCCCGCTGCTGCCTCCACCACCCCCGCCAGCGTGCGGCACGAAGTCGACATGGATGTTGTGTTTGATGGGCCCGCTGACCCGGCTCCAGATGAAGAGTAAAGTGAAGCAGAGCGACACCACGGTGAAGAAGGAGGTGAAGCCCATGGTGGTGGCCACCAGCAGCGTGTGGGTGTCGAAGGGGTATCCGGGCCGCAGGCCGGCCTTGGCCCGGGAGTCGGAGCGCCCAGCCAGTCCCAGCTCCTGCAGCGAGAGCGGCCGCACCTGTAGCGAGGCTGAGGCCGTGGCGTTGCCGCCGGCGTTGCGGGCCACACAGCGGTAGGTGCCGGAGTCCATGCGGCGGACCGAGGTGATCTGCAGGCTGCCGTTCGGCAGGAGGCGGCTGCGGCCCACAGCGGGGCCAGAAAGGAGCGGGGGCGCGGGGGGCAGGCTGGGGTCCGGACGCCCGGGGAGGAGGCCGCGGTCCTCGGGTTTCAGGCCCTGGTCCTCGGCTATTAGACCCAGGCCCCCGGGGAGGCCCATCCCAGCCTCGGGGTGGCCAAGCCGCTGGCGCCGTGGGTTGAGCCACAGGATGAGGGGCAGCGGCTGGCCGTCAGCCGAGCAGTGCAGGGTGACGGTCTGGCCCTCTCGGGCCTGCAGCCGCTGCGGCCTCTTGTCGCGGATGCGGGGCCGGCGGCAGCTGAAGGTGCTGGCAGGGAGGGAGCCGGCGGCCTCGGGCAGGCGGCGGCCGCGGAGGGGCGGCGGGGAGGCACAGGCGGGCGGCTGGGAGCCCAGGAAGCGGAGGCGATGGCGCCGGCGGACGATCCAGAGCAGGCGGCAGTCGCAGGCCAGCGGGTTGAGGCCGAGGCCCAGGCTCTGGAGGGAGGCCAGCGAGCGGAAGGCGTTGGCCGGCAGGCTGGCCAGCTGATTGGCCGTGACGTCCAGCAGCCGGAAGTAGATAAGGCCCCGGAAGGCGGCGTCATGGATGACGCGCAGGCGGCCGCCCACCAATCGCAGCTCCTCCAGGCGGGTCACATGCTGCAGCAGCGCTCCGCGGATGGCAGTGATGGGATTGTGGGAGAGGTTGAGGAAGCGCAGGTAGGCCTGAGTCCTCAGGCTGGCATAGGGAACGTCGCTGAGGTTGCAGCGGGTGACTGAGAGCCAGACCAAATTGAGGCCCAGGAGGCAATCTGGGCCTAGTTGGGCCAGCGAGGCCCAGGAGTCGATTTCCAGCAGGCGGAGACGGGAGAGGCCCTGGAAGGGGCGGCCGGGCAGGGCGGTGCCCTTGGGAAAGGCCAGCAGGCGGAGGGCGGTCAGGTTGAGGAGGGGGGAGAGGACAGGCCCGGGCGGCCAGGCCAGGGCGGCGCCGCGGACGGTGAGTTGGTTGAGGCCGCTGAGGCCGGCCCAGGCCCGCGGGCCGGCCCAGGCCAGCTCGGGGGAGCCCAGGCTGAGGGTGCGCAGGGCGGCCAGGCCGCGGAAGGTGTGATCGCTGAGCAGCAGCAGCGGGTTGCCGGCCAGCTCCAGGCTGCGGAGGGCGGCCAGGCCGCGGAGGGCTCCGGGCTGAAGGTAGCGCAGGAGGTTGTGGCCTAGGCCCAGGCGCCATAGCCGCTCCAGGCCGCCCAGGGCGCCGGCTTCCAGCTCCCGCAGCCGGTTATGGCCCAATTCCAGCTCCTCCAGCCGATGGCTCAGGCCTCGCGCCGGGCCCCAGTCCAGCCGCTCCAGCCGGTTGCCGCTCAGGTCCAGCACCCGTGTGCCAGCCGGGATCCCCCGCGGCAGTGCATCCAGCCCCCGGGACGAGCAGCTCACCGTCCGGTTGGGGCTCCAGCAGAGGCAGTCGGAGGGGCAGCCGAGCCCCGGGCCCAGGAGGAGGAGCAGGGGGAGGAGAGGAGGCCACACCGCCGGCAACAGTGTCCTGCCCCCCGGCCTGCAAAACAAACACAACAGGGGGTCAGTGAGGGGAGCTGGACCCCCAGACACACACCCACACATACACCCACACACAGGGCACCTCTCCCACACACAGGACACCACCCCCAGGCACACACCCACACACAGGACACTGCCCCCAGACACACAGGACACCACCCCCAGACACACACCCACACACAGGACACCCCCCCCCCCCCTACAAACACACACACACAGCACACCTCCACCAGACACATCTCCCCATACACAGGACACCCCCACCCACAGAACACCTTCCCCCCACACATAGGACACCTCCCCGCAGACACACACCCACACACAGGACACCACACACATACACAGGACACCTCTCTCTTTCCCCCCCCCCCCCCCCCCCCCCCACTCACCCAGCACACACACACACACGCGACCCTCCCCCAGGCGCCCGCTCAACACACCCCACCCCACACACACGCAGCAGCACAAGATCCTCCCACACACACACACACACACACGACAGCACAGGACCCTCCCCACACACACACACACAACAGCACAGGACCCTCCCACACACAACAGCACAGGGCCCCCCCCCCACACACACACACGACAGCACAGGACCCTCCCCACACACACACACACACACACGCGACAGCACGGAACTCCCCCCCCCCCTCCCCCACACACCACACACACACAACACACACATACGACAGCACAGGACCCCTCCCCGCCCACACACACACACACACACACACACACACACAGCACAGGACCCCCTCTCTTCTTCCCCCCCACACACGACAGCACAGGACCCCCCCGCCCCACACACCCAGAAACAGGACGCCCCACCTCCCCCCAAACACAAATGCCCGCGCGCACAGGAACCCCTTTCCCCAGACACCCACAGGGTCCCCCTCACACACAGGATCCCCGGTGTCCCGAACACCACCAGCCCCCTCCCTTTGGGCCACGTATTCTACAGTCTCTCCATCCCAGGTTCTCTTCCCCCACCCCCCTCTCCAGAGATGTGCAGGATGGGTGGGTTTAACGGGGATAGGAGAGTGGCCTAGATTCAGGTTGCTCTTTCACAGGGTCGGTGCAGAACCGATAGGCTGAATGGCCTCCCTCTGCTCTGTAGGGATTCTGCAGTTTGACTCTCTTCCCCCAGACCCCATCACTGAGGGGGGATCTCCCCCAATCTTCAGTAACTTCCCCGGGGCCTCTAGAACCCATCCTCTCCAGAATCCCCACCCCGTCCCCATGACACAGCCTTGTCCACCTTCCCTATCGGACCCTCTCCACTACCCTCCACAACATCTCCCCCCCCCCCCCCCCCCCCCCCCACATCGTCATCCCCTCTTGTGGCTTCACCTCGCTCCCACAAACACCTTTGTGTCCTTCCCAAATTTCTATGCAAAGGCGGGCTTCGGGGTACAGAGAGAGATGGGAGGGGTTGAATATATTTGACTGAAAATCGTGATTACCTCATAAGCTTCATATTTATGACGAAGAGTTTGAGGGTCTTCTTCGGTCCTGTATCTGCTGACGGTCCGGGAGCAGCTTTCGCTGTACAAGGAGCTACTGCCGCTTGTCAGCTTGTTTTAATCCTGCTGGGATCTGGTTACAGGTTACACACCAGCTGGAGCCTGTGGCTGAGGCTCCGGACGAGGGGCTTGATCGGGTTTCATCATAAACATTGTTCCTCCTGAATATTTAAACATTTGACATGGATAAACACCGGGGCAGAAAGAGAAAACACCGGCTCAAAGTGTGAAAAGCTGGAGTGTGACCCACATTCATCTACACAGAGCAACGTGCTAGACAGGGAGTAAAGCTCCCTCCCTCTACACTCTCCCTATCAAACACTCCCAGGACAGGTATAGCACAGGGTTAGATACAGAGTAAAGCTCACTCGACACTGTCACCATCAAACACTCCCAGGACCGGTACAGCACAGGGTTAGATACAGAGTAAAGCTCCCTCTACAGTATCCCCATCAAACACTCCCAGGACAGGTACAGCACGGGGTTAGATACAGAGTAAAGCTCCTTCTACACTGTCCCCATCAAACACTCCCAGGACAGGTACAGCACGGGGTTAGATACAGAGTAAAGCTCCTTCTACACTGTCCCCATTAAACATTCCCAGGACAGGTACAGCACGAGGTTGGATACAAAGTAAAGCTCCCTCTACACTATCCCCATCAAACACTCCCAGGACAGGTACAGCCCAGTGTTAGGTACAGAGTAAAGCTCACTCTACACTGTCACCATCAAACACTCCCAGGACAGGTACATAGGAAAGGAGCAGGCCATCCAGCCCATTGAGCATGCTCTGTTCTCTAATATGATCATGGCTGATCATCCACTTCCATGGAAAAATAATTCAAAGTAAAAGTGGTTTTCCGAAAATTAACACAAAGTTCACTGTTTAATGAATTCCCGCACTCCGAGCCACTGGTTAATGAATTCCTGCACACACAGCCACTGGTTAATGATTTGCTGCACACAGAGCCACTGGTTAATGATGTGCCACACACACAGCCACTGGTTAATGATTTGCTGCACACACAGCCACTGGTTAATGATGTGCCACACACAGAGCCACTGGTTAATGATTTGCCACACACACAGCCACTGGTTAATGATTTGCTGCACACAGAGCCACTGGTTAATGATGTGCCACACACACAGCCACTGGTTAATGATTTGCTGCACACAGAGCCACTGGTTAATGATTTGCTGCACACACAGCCACTGGTTAATGCTTTGCCACACACAGAGCCACTGGTTAATGCTTTGCCACACACAGAGTAACTTGTTAATGATTTCCTGCACACAGAGCCACTGGTTAATGATTTGCCACACACAGAGTAGCTAAACTGAGTAGACAGAACTAAAATCACGAGTTATATCACAGCTAGAGTACGGAGTACAGTTCTGGTCATCACATTCCAGTACAATCACATTCTTCCTGCAGAGAGGACGGAAGAGGTTCTTCTGGATGCTTTCAGGATTGGGAAATTTTAACAAGAGGAAAGATTGGATCGACTGGGATTGTTTTCTGTGGAACAGAGGAGGCTGAGTGGACATTTAATTGAGGTGTATAAAATCATGTGGGTCCCAGATATAGTGGATCAGAAGGCAGAAGGACCTATTTCATTAACATGCTGGTCATTAACCTAGGGCCAGAGATTTAAGTATCTGTTGGAAGGATTAGGGGGGAATTGAGGATTTTCTTCACCCAAGGGGGTGGTGGGGATCTGGAACTCTGTCTGAAAGGGTGGTAGAGACAGAAACCCTCATCACATTTAATGACACCCTGATGTGGAGTTTCTGTGACCCGCAGGGCTACAGACCAAGAGGCGGAAAGTGGGCTGGATAAACCGTTTTCAGCCAACACAGACACAATGGGCTGAATGGCCTCTGTGCTGTAAATTTCTAGCATTCTGTGATGACAAGTTATCCTCAGGTTTTTATCCAAGACAGACCTCAGCCCAGTCAGTTAGTCCAAGTGTTGATGTGATGGATCAAGTTAAGAGGTGTCAGGTACCAGGAACAGTGATGAAAATGGAAATGTCAGTAAATACTGATATAGTTTATCTGTATGTGGTTCCATTTTAATAACTTCCCCTGAATGTGACCCTGACCCAGGTTTTAATTTGATTTATTTATAATAGTAATCCTTATTGCCACAAGTAGGCTTACATTAGCACAGCAATGACGTTACTGTGAAAAGCCCCTAATCGCCACATTCTGCCGCCTGTTCAGGAGAATTCAGAATGTCCAGGGTCAGGGTCCCAGGTTCGATTCCTGGCTTGGGTCACTGTTGGAGTCTGCACGTTCTTCCCGTGTCTGTGTTGGTTTCCTCTGGGTGCTCCGGTTTCCTCCCACATGTCCCGAACAGGGGCCGGAATGTGGCAACTAGGAGCTTTTCACACTAACTTCATTGCAGTGTTAATGTAAGCTTACTTGTGACAATAAAGATTATTGTTATTATTAAGACATGACCTTGTTTTTGAGAAGCCATTCGAGAATCTCTAATGGCTCCTTCTCTACCCCAGTAATCAGAAACTGAATCTGTTTGGATCCTTCAAGCATCTTCCCTGTGATTGAGGGGCCTGTCGTTCCCTGACTCCGATTTGGAATGTGGGAACTACGTGAGTTACCTTCCAATCTCAGGAAGCAATGCTTGACTCTTGAACTGTTGATGATGCAGCAAAGACGTAGGCTCCTGTCTCATTTCTTTACACATCCTGGTGTTGATGCTTCAGAATATCTCTTTGGCTTCAAAATATCCTCTCATGGTTAGAACATGGGCTGAATAACCGACTCCACTTCCTGTTTCTGATGCCTTGATTCAATCTGAGGCGACTAATCAAAATTGCAGAAAACCAAATTATTGACGAATATTTTGTTGACAAATGGAGTCTTAGAACCATAGAATTCCTTCAGTACAGAAGGAGGCCAGTCAACCAATCAATTTGTTGCCTTTTCTTCTTTTACTTTTTTACTCCTTTCTGTGGCTCTGTTCCAATTATGGCAATCAGAGAGTTTGCCCTTTCTATGTTATCTATATTCTAGTGCTTCGAGTCGCTAGGTATCAAATGATACCACCACAAGGTTCAATCGGCTATCGATCAAAGAGCCAAACACCAGTTAGTTAGTTCAAGGTCACGGCTACTTTATTTACAAACTATTAGTCATGCAACATAAACACTACTAGTTAACTACACCTATTGACTAAGACAACCTGTACTTAACTTCGGGCACCCGGCTTAGGTCAGAGAAACAGTGGCCGCTGTTCGATTCTGGATCTATCGAGTCCGAAGGAGTAACAGCTGCTCAGCTGGGCTCATCCGTCTGGTAGCGAGCTAATCACTGTGCCACCGGAAGCCTGGCTTCCCTGTTTCAAAATCAATATTACTGTTTATGAAGCTCGATCAAATTTACTTTCCATCTATTCTCTTTAATATGTCTTGTAAATATACAAAATCCCTCTTCACCTCTTTCTCACTTCTCCCAAAGAGGCCAATTGGGGTTTTTGTGACAATCCAGCAGTTTTCATGGTCACTTTTTCCCAGTGCCGGCCCCACAAATGACCAGATTCATTCAGCTCAATTTCACAACCTGCCTTTGTGTTTTGTGGGTTCTCTCTCACTCCCTATTTTCTGTTTTAAATCAGTTTCACAGGGTGTTCGAAGGGGAGGCTTCAAAGTCCAGAAACTCGAACCAAGCATCACATCAGGATCTGACAGAGCCCTCAATTTATCATATCCTGAATATCATTGGATTTTGAACATGGAAGGAAAAAGCATCGTTCACAGTGGGGAGAAACCGTACACGTCATCGGGCCCCATGAGACAGAAATGCAGTCACACTGAGGAGAAACTGTGGAAATGTGCGGACTGTGGGAAGGGATTCACTTCCCCATCCCAGCTGGAAACTCATCGACGCAGTCACACTGGGGAGAGACCATTCACCTGCTCCAAGTGTGGAAAGAGATTCACTCAGTCATCCACTCTGTCCACACACCAGCGAATTCACACTGGGCAGAGACCATTCACCTGCTCCATGTGTGGGAAGGGATTCAGTGATACATCCAACCTGCTGAGGCACCAGCGAGTTCACACTGGGGAGAGGCCGTTCACCTGCTCTCAGTGTGGGAAGGGATTCACTCAGTCATCCACTTTGTCCGCACACCAGCAGGTTCACACTGGGGAGAGACCATTCACCTGCTCTGAATGTGGGAAGGGATTCACTCGGTCATCCCACCTGCTAAGACATGAGCGAGTTCACACTGGGGAGAGACCATTCACCTGCTCCAAGTGTGGGAAGGGATTCACTCGGTCATCCCATCTGCTGAGTCACCAGCGAGTTCACACTGGGGAGAGGCCATTCGCTTGTTCAGAGTGTGGGAAGGGATTCACTCTGTCATCCAACCTTCAGAAGCACCAGCGAGTTCACACTGGGGAGAGACCATTCACCTGTTCCAAGTGCGGGAAGGAATTCAGTGATTCATCCTCCCTGCTGAGTCACCAGCGAGTTCACACTGGGGAAAGGCCATTCACCTGCTCCAAGTGTGGGAAGGGATTCACTCAGTCATCCACTCTGTCGGCACACCAGCGAGTTCACACTGATGAGAGACCGTTTCAATGTCTAGACTGCGGGAATTGCTATAAACATTCTAGGAATCTGATGTACCATCAACGTGTTCACACTGACGAGAGACCGTTTAGGTGCTCTCACTGCGGGACTGGGTTCAGACGATCATCTCAGCTCATCGTACATCAGCGAATTCATACAGTGGAGAGGCCATTCGCCTGCATCAAGTGTGGGAAGGGATTCACTCAGTCATCCAACCTGCTGAGTCACCAGCGAGTTCACACTGATGAGAGACCATTCACCTGCTCAGAGTGTGGGAAGGGATTCACTCATTCATCCAACCTGCAGAAGCACCAGCGAATTCACACTGGGGAGAGGCCATTCACCTGCTCCCAGTGTGGGAAGCGATTCACACGATCATATGACCTGCAGAGGCACCAGCGAATTCACACTGGGGAGAAACCATTCACCTGCTCAGAGTGTGGGAAGGGATTCACTCAGTCATCCAACCTGCAGCAGCACCAACGGGGCCACCAGTAACCACAGTGAATTAATTTTCGTGTTCCTCACATTCAGGACTGAACCATGTTCATTTGGGTCTCTTTCTGCTGATAACAAACTCCAGCCCATTTACAGGGGCTAATATTCTGGCTAAAAGTCAAATAAATTAGATTTGTGTTAAATCATTGTGTTGAATCATTTTAATATCTCTGACACAAGTTAGTTCCTTTTGAAGTACTCTCACTCTCCCCTGTCTCTTCCATCCTCACCTCTAACAAGGTGTGAGGGGCTTGTGGAGCTTCTTTGTGACTGAGATTGAGTCAATCCGATCAGCTGCCTCTGCTGCTTCCCTCCCTTCCACGAGCCCACCGGACCAAACTGTCTCTAAATTTCATCCTTTCCCGAGCCCTGAACCCACATCTTTCTCTAGTTTCTCTCCCATCTCCCCTCATGCCCACTCACAGCTCATCTTGTCCATGAGACCCAGCTCCTGCTCCATCGACCCTATTCCCACTGAGCTACTGATCAGCCAACTACCCTGTGTCCATGGATATTGTCAACATTTCTCTCTCTTCAGGTACTGTCCCTCTGTCCTTCAAATCTGCCATCATCACCCCCTCCTCAATAAAACAAACCCATGACTCTGCGATCCTTACAAATTACTGCCTCATCTTCAACCTCCCTCTCCTCTCCAAACTATTTCAACATGTTGTCACCTCCCAAATCCTTGCCCATTTTCCCCAGAACTTTCATGTCTGAATCCCTCCCATCAGGTCTCCGCCCTGTCACAGCGGTGAATACAAGAGACAAACAAAATCTTACCCAGAGAGAAGACAGACAATCCGGGAGCTTGGATGCAAGGGCAGCACGGTAGCACAGTATCACTGTTGATTCACAGCACCAGGGACCCACATTCGATTCCCTGCTTGGGTCACTGTCTGTGCGGAGTCTGCAAGTGCAGGTTAGGTGGATTGACTATGCTAAATTGCCCTTTGTGTTCAAAAAGGTTAGGTGGGGTTACGGGGATAGGGTGGAGGCGTGGGCTTAAGTAGGATTCTCTTTCCTTGGGCTGGTCCAGACTTGATGAGCCGAATATCCTCCTTCTGCACTGTAAATTCTCTGATTCTATGAGGTGAGATTGTCCTTTCTGAGCTCCAGCCAGGTGATGTTAAACACTCAGGCGGGAAAGACAAAAATCTACAACGTGTTTAAAGCAGCTGATTTATTTCACCAATATCTAGAATGTTAATCTCCAGTCCCTTAGAGGTTATTTTCATCAGAAACAAACTCCAACTATCAGAGTAAAAACCTCAAAGCTGTGGTACAGATAGAGGCCATTTGGCCCATTGTGTGTGTGCTGGCTGAAGTGGAGCTATTCAGCTTAATCCCATTTTGCAGATCTCAGTCGATTGCCCTGTATGTCCCAGTCCTTCAATTGGATATCCAAGACGTTTATTTTAAAGTGATCGGGATTTCTGCTTCTGTGACCCTATCAGACAGCGAGTCCTAAACTCCCACCACTGAAATGATGACGTCCTGGAAGCAACAACTTTGCCAAAAGAAGTATCCATTCTAAAGTGCAAGGCCCATACTGAAGACAACACTATAGAAGCACAAGGAAACACCCTTGCAGACCGAGTAGCAAAGGAAGCTGCCTCCCAGTGGGATTCTTCAGCAGAACCAAGACACAACTACAAATTGGGAGTGACCGATTTATTACAAGATCTACGTGAAATGCAACATGTCTCTATACAAGAAGAGAAATGGTCATGGTTAGACTCGGGTATCCAGTGGTATGATGATGATATTTGGAGACAAGTTCAGACGGATAAACCAGTTGCACCACAGGCACTGATGCCATTTCTGGCCCAACAGATCCATTCATGGGGACATTTAGCCCCAAGAAAGATGATGACTCGATTCCAGAAAAGTTGGTGTGGCACAGGATTCAAAAAACATACACCATTGGTAACGAACCGCTGTGTAACCTGTCAAAAGAACAACTTAGGACCTATAACATCAATGCCTCAGCAAAAAGCTCCTGCCCCTGCAGGACCATTCCAGAACATACATGTCGATTACATCACCCTTCCTGCATGTCAAAGATACACTGATGTCCTTGTAATGGTGGATACGTTCTCAAGATCAGTAAAGGCTGCTCCAGCCAGGAGGGCTACAGCCACCCATACAGCCAAAGTCCTATACAAAGACGATATTCCCAGATGGGGAGTACCAGCTAGCATTGACTCAGACAATGGAACCCATTTTACAGGTGCTGTTTGCCAGGAGGTGTGCAGGTTACTGAACATCGATTAGAATCTACATTGCCCTTATCCAGAATCATCAGGACAAGTGGAACGCATGAACCAGACTTTAAAAGAACGATTGTCCAAATACAACCAAGAAGGCAGGAATTGGATTCAAGCCTTGCCACTAGTTTTATGCAGTTTCAGAGCAACCCCAAACAGAACCACAGGCCGAAGCCCATTTGAGGTCATCACTGGCCATGTCCCTGCCAGGAACTATTGACTTAAGAAAGGCAGATTGTCATCTGATGAGTGATGCTTTACTCAGTTATTGTCAAAACATAACAAATGCTGTCAGGTGTCGGCGGCGTGGGGGCGATCCTCCTGAGGGGGGGCGGGGGCACGACTTGGTGCCCGGCGAATCCGTTTACAGAAAACAAATTCAGCGCGAACCGTTAGCAGCCAAGCGGGAAGGCCCCTACCAGATATTACTCGGAACCCAGTCAGCCGTGAAACTCCAAGGAAATAAATAATGGATGTGAAGCGCGCGTACCAAAATCAGAATCTGTAAAAATGTTTGCCATAATATTGATTTTCAGTTACATGTTTGGCCCAGCAGGCCTTACCCAGGAGTTCAATGTTAACACGTTCCTTTACATGTCCTATACCTATGCCAGAGACTTTAACCTCTCTAAGTGCTGGGTGTGTTCTATCCCTACCAATTCCCAAGCAGGTATCTCACTACAGCCTGTTCCTTTTGCTTTATCCCAAATGGCAGAAAGGCACATTTTCCAAAATCCCGACTATACCCTTCCCCAACGTGGAGACACCAGAACCAAAGAAATGATAAACCATGAGGTTAAGAGATGGCGATCTGCAGGCTGCCCATTAAACACTTTCAAGGGATGGTTTCAACATGTCTATAATCAGAAACAGAAACCACCCCAAGTAACCTTCCCAACTGGTCATAATCATACTGGGACCATATGTTTAATCAGCTATAATCATAGAGCATGGAATGTGGGATACAGTAAATGTGAATATTATTTGGATGTGAGTGCCAGTAAAATGTGCACTCATGACACAAGAAAGGTAGTGGTCCAGGGACATCAAGGGAATCGCATCGACTTTAAAGGGCTACCTAATCACACCGATGGGACAAATATTCCAGAACATTGGTCCCAACAAGTGGTTGCCCAATATTCTACCTATAATAGCACCTATTACATCTGCTGTAATACTGCATAATCTTGGCTCCCAGTGAGCTGGAGAGGAGCATTCTATTTACGATTCATTCTCACCTTTATCCGCCATTCCCATTCCCTTTCCCTAGCCGATGCTATAAACGCAGACTCAAAACATGGACCTCTCATCCCACAGTTTGAGAAATATCAACCTCCCACTATCATCAAGAGGTCTAAACATGAGATCACAGGGGCTGAGAAATTCTTTTCTACTCTCATCCCTGCCTATGGCGTCATCGTATTGACCAGAGAATACATTAAATTGGCTGCAGAGTTTGAGAAGACAGCCAATGACACTGCCCGAGCCCGAAGTACCATTTCAGCCGAGACGCTAGTCATTCCAACTGTGGCTTTACAGAATCGGATGGCACTTGACTATTTGCTCACCGAAAAAGGTGGCACCGGTGCCCTGATTGGTGCAGAGTGTTTCACCTATGTCCCAGATAATTCAGAAGAAATCAAAAGCTTGTCACCACATATTCAAGAAGAAGTTAGGAAACTTTACCAACCCTCTGACACCACTTTTTGGGGATGGCTCTCTGGACGGGTGGGTGGCACAGGGATTTCCATCATTCAGGGATTTCTCTTATTTTTTATTTTTGGGCTTGTCATTTAGGTAGTGATCTTGCCAGTCAGATGCATTGACCAATGTATGGCTACCCATAATGCCCCAACAATCAAAGTGGTTCAAAGTGGTCAAACTGCACCATCAGCCCATGACATTGAACAAGGCTCCTACTATTGAACTGTTATTTCTGCATTATTGCATTATTACCCAATTATTACTGCAATCATATTATCAATTTCTATTATTACTGAATTGTCATTGTACCGTGTAATTACTTTTTTGAATAAAATACTTCCAGAATGCTTGTAACGCTTGCAAAGCTTTGCCCGCTCCAGTGTTGAAGGCTGTTCTCAAACAAGTGAACTATTCAAGACAATGTGAATGAGTTCCTCCCCACACTTACTTCTATCCTGTCACATTTCTTCCTCAATTTCTATGCGTTATTTTGATTCATCTTATTAATCTTTGGAAGAATCAAAATGGGGGACTGATAAAAATTGGCTTTTCTAGTTAGATATAGATGATAATGGTAAAAAGGTTAAATGAGAACTCATTCAGCATATTAAGCATTATTTGAGTGCAACAATAGCTGGAAACCCATTAAAGGTTAATCCATTAGGGCGTTTGTTAAGCGGCAGGTGACGGAGTTTCCGCTATTGCCGCCAAGGGGAGTGCAGGATAGGGTGCTCTCGGGGACGTGGGTCGGTGAGGGTAAGATCTCGGCAATTTTTCAGGTGATGCAGGAGGGGGAGGGGGGGGAGGCCTCGGTGGAGGAGCTGAAAGCGAAGTGGGAGGAGGTGCTAGGGGAGAAGATCGACGAGGGGACGCGGGCAGACGCCCTGGGGAGGGTGAATTTGTCCTCTTCCTGCGCACGGCTCAGCTTAATTCAGCTGAAGGTGCTGCATAGGGCGCACATGACTGGAGCCAGGCTGAGCCGGTTCTTTGGGGACGAGGACAGGTGTGGGAGGTGTTTGGGAGGCCCGGCGAATCACACTCACATTGGAGGGGTTCTGGAAGGGGGTGGTGGGGACCTTGTCCAAGGTGGTCGGTTCCAGGGTGGAACTGGGCTCTGGGCTCGCTATCCTTGGGGTAGCATCGGAGCCGGGAGTACAGGAGGCGAGAGGCCGGTATTCTGGCCTTTGCATCTCGAGTAGCCCGGTGCAGGATTCTTTTACAGTGGAGGGACGCGAAGCCCCCCGAGCCCGGAATCCTGGATGAACGACATGGCCGGGTTCATCAAACTGGAGAGGGTCAAGTTTGCCCTGAGGGGGTCGGTGCAAGGGTTCTTCCGGCGGTTGCAGCTCCTTCTTGATTTCCTGGCAGAGTGTTAGAGGGTGGTCAATCTCAGCAGCAACCCGGGGGGGGGCGATTATGGGTCTGTTAAGGGGGTTTGTTTTTGCAACTATATGTTTGTGACTTTCTTTCTGTTATTAATTTATTGCTTTGTATTGGGGGAGGGGCTTTTCTTTCTGTTTTTTCTATGCCTGTTTATTTTACTGTTGGGGAGAAAATTTGTTTTGAAAAAATGTAAATAAAATTATTTAAAAAAAGGGTTAATCCAGAGCATACACTTAAGTTTTCTTTCATTAAACATAGATTTTAACATTTGCAATTGCTTGTGTACAAGCAAGGTCAGTGACCGCCAATTAGCTAAAACACCCCTTGTCTGCTGCTGCTTTTTCCAGCACGGGCAGTCCTGTTTCCATGGTAATAGACAGTCTGAGGTCATAATGCCTGAATGCTGTGTTTTTCTAATTATTGTTGAGATGCAGGTGTCGATAGTTTGGAAAATTGTCAAGCGATGGAATGGGAAAATTCCACCAACATATTCAAATACCTATATCTTGTAATCGTAAATTGATGGACAGACACTTCGGTCGAATTGAGTAAATTATAAATTAGTTAAAGTCAATCAGTAGTAATAATAATACTAATCGTTTATTGTCACAAGTAGGCTTCAATGAAGTTACTGTGAAAAGCCCCTGGTCGCCACATTCCAGCGCCTGTTTGGGGAGGCCGGTATGGGAATCGAACCCGTGCTCCTGGTATTGTTCTGCATTGCAAGACAGCTATTTAGCCCACTGTGCAAAACCAGCCCCAGTAAAACAAGGTCAGACTTTGAGATAACAATTCTCTGAAGAATCACTTACCGGAATGGAAAAGTGCTTCTGTTGCTCTGTTCTGTTTCTCTTCTTGATCACTCCATCAATATTTCTGAAACCTTTGCTGCTCGCTTTGCTAATCACAATTACCCAGTTATTAGGGCAGCACGGTGGCACAGTGGTTAGCATTGCTGCCTACCGCGCTGAGGACCTGGGTTCGAATCCCGGCCCTGGGTCACTGTCCGTGTGGAGTTTGCACATTCTCCCCGTGTTTGCGTGGGTTTCACCCCCACAACCCAAAGATGTGCAGGGTAGGCAGATTGGCCACGCTGAATTGCCCCTTAATTGGAAAAAATAATTGGGTACTCTAAATTTATTCAAAAAAATTACCCAGTTATTTTATCTGGTGTATTATGATTTGAATGAAAACTCAACTTCTGTATTCGCTAAAGACAATTAATCTGACTAGCTTGCTGCAGGGCGAGTTCTTTCTAAATTTTGTATTAAAAACAAGTTTTCCAGTGGCACAGCTGACAAACTTCAACTGGACTTTGCCAAAAAGCACAGACTTGATCTCTGTTATTTGGGAGCTGAGAAGGGATAACGCATATCCAGGGTTCCGAATAGACACAGAGATCCATTAGCCCCCTTCCACTCCCAATCCTCTGCGAATTACTTTAAATCTAAACCCCTTGGTTATTGATCTGTTAATGAAATAGATCCTTCTTATCCATTCTATCCGGGCCCCTCAGAATGTTAAACACCTCAGTTAATCTCTCCTCAGCGTTCTCTGTTACACAGAAAACCACCTCGGCCTCTCCAATCTTTCCTCATTGTTAAAATTCTCTATTTGTGTCGACATCCTGGTCAATCTCCTCTGCATCCTCTCTGGAATGAACACATCCTTCCTGTAATGTGGTGACCAGAGCTGTACTCAGTAATGTAGCTGTGGTTTAACTAGTGTTTTGGACAGCTCCAGTATAACCTCCCTGATCTTATAATGAAAACAGAAAATGCTGGAAATACTCAGCAGCTCTGGCAGCATCTGTGGAGAGAGGGATTTCAGGTCTTTCCTCCAATAGAAATTGCTGGGAATATTCCCTGCTCTAGTACTCTGTCCCCGTGAATAACAAAGTATCCTCTCTGCCTTTAGAATCATCACATCTACCTCTCCTGTCACCTTCAGGGATCTGTGAACATGCACCCCTCTGTCCTTCTACACCTCACTATCATACCATTCATATTCTTTCCCTTTGTTGTGTTTGTCCTCCCCAAATGTATTTATTATCCCGCGTTTCTCTGGATTGACCTCAGTTTGCTACTTTTCTGGCCCGCTGATCAGTCTATTGATGTCTTCCTGCAGTCATTACAGCCTTGGTTCAAACATGGATAAAAGCGCTGAATGCCAGAGGTGAGGTGAGAGTGTCTGCCCTTGACATCAAGGCAGCACTTGACCGAGTCTGGCATCCAGGAGCCCCAGCTAATCTGGAGTCAATGGGAATCGGTGAAAACTCTCCGCTGATTGGAGTCGTACCTGGCACAAAGGAAGATGGTTGTGGTGGTTGGAGGCCAAACGTTCCTCAAGGTAGTGTCCCAAGCCCAACCATCTTCAGCTGCTTCATCAATGACCTGCCTTCAGCGTAAGGTCAGAAGTGGGGACGTTTGTGGATGACTGCACAATGTTCAGCACCATTCGCCAACCCTCAGATAATGAAGCAGTCCATGTCTAAATGCAGCAAGACCGGGACAATATCCAGACTTGGGCTGATAAGTGGCAAGTTACATTCGTGCCACACAAGTGCAGGCAATGGCGGCGGGGAACAGGGAAGTAGATCCTTGGAAAATAGGCAAGGATCTGGATCAGCGCAGGCTGGGAGGGCCGAAGGGCCTGTTCCTGTGCTGTAATTTTCTTTGTTCTTGTTCTTTATCTCCTACAAGAGAGGATCTATCCATCATTTAATGACATTACCATCGCTGAATCCCCCGCTATCAACAATCCTGGGCTGGGAGACGGGTGGGGGGCTGCTGCCATTGATCAGAAACTGAACTGGACTAGCCATATTAATACTGCGGCTACTAGGGCAGGTTAAAGGTTAGGAATCCTACAGTGAGTAACTCATCTCCTGACCCCTCAAAGCCTGTCAACCATCTAAAAGGCACAAGTCAGGAGTGTAATGGAATACTCTTCACCTGCCTGGAGTACAGCTCCAACAACACTCAAGAAGCTTAACACCATCCAGCCAAATCAGCCCGCTTGATTGCTCCCCCTTCCACAAACATTCAAACCATCCATCATTGACAAACAGTGGCAGCCATGTGTTCCACCTACAAGGTGCACTGCAGTAACTCACCAATGTTCTTTAGTCAGTAACTTCCAAACCCATGACCATTATCATCTAGAAGACCAAGAGCAGCAGATCACTGGGAACCCCACCACCTGGAGACCCCTCCAAGTCACTCACGACCCTGACTGGGAAATATATCACCGTTTCTTCCTGTCGCTGGGAGAAAATCCTTGAACTCTCTCCCTAATAGCACAGTGGGTGTACCTACACCTGAAGGACTGTAGTGGTTCAAGAAGGAAACTCCCCACCACATTCTGAAGGGCATCTAGGGATGGGCAATAAATGCTGGCCTAACCAGTGAAGCCCACATCCCATAAATGAATAATAAAAGTCTGCAGCTTTCTTTCTCACTGTCAAAAAGAAGACCGCAAATGACTTAACCCTGTCCCCATGTTAAAGTCTAAAGCATTGATATAGAACATAAGAAGCAAGGAATCGTGTCCTGGGAAATCTAGAATCCCACTGGAAATACTCCACCAATCACAAACATACCTCTCGACCACTGCCCTTTGCTTCCTGCTGCTCCAGCTGATGTCACTTCCTGCTCTTGTGATCGTTCTGGACATGAGAAGTCTCCTGGTTTTCCCACGTGGAGCAGGACTGGAATCCCCGGCCAGGTCTTTAGTTATGTGATTAGTTGACTTAAGCAAAATAAATTTAAGATTAAAATAAATAAATATTCATCAGCTTCTCAGCAATCAGTTTCTTCAATTGAGCTGAAGTCACCTTTTATCCTGAATTAACTGAAATGTTTTGATAATTGTTTTTTTAAATAAATTTAAAGTATCCAATTCTTTTTTTTTTCCAATTAAGGGACAATTAGCAGGGATTCACCTACCCTGCACATCTTTGGGTTGTAGGGGTAAGACACATGCAGACACAGGGAGAATGTGAAAACTCCACACAGACAGTGATCCAGGGCCATGATCAAAACCAGGTCCTCAGCACCTTCAGGCAGCAGTGCTGACCAGTGTGCCATCATGCCACCCGTTTTTGGTAATTGTTAATATCTAAACCTCTCAAATGATTAATTGACTAAAAATTCAGACGTCTTTAGGGGGCCTCACGGTAGCATGGTGGTTAGCATCAATGCTTCACAGCTCCAGGGTCCCAGGTTCGATTCCCAGCTGGGTCACTGTCTGTGTGGAGTCTGCACGTCCTCCCCGTGTGTGCGTGGGTTTCCTCCGGGTGCTCCGGTTTCCTCCCACAGCCCAAAGATGTGCGGGTTAGGTGGATTGGCCATGCTAAATTGCCCGTAGTATAAGGTTAATGGGGGGATTGTAGGGTTACGGCTATACGGGTTACGTGGGTTTAGGTAGGGTGATCATTGCTCGGCACAACATTGAGGGCCGAAGGGCCTGTTCTGTGCTGTACTGTTCTATGTTCTATGTCTTTACTCTTACAATGCCAACTTCATCTTTATCCCCTGGATTTGATTAACGGACCGCAAACTTTAATTCTCTGAACGATGATCAGATTATTTCAGTTTTGTGATAATTAATGAATCGTCTCACTTTATAATTGATGAATGCCGTGACCAGGATGTGCTCCCCACAGGATTGGGATGGCCTGTCATTGCCACAGGACTGGGATGGCCTGTCATTGCCACAGGACTGGGCTGGCCTGTCATTGCCACAGGACTGGGATGGCCTGTCATTGCCACAGGACTGGGCTGGCCTGTCATTGCCAAGGGACTGGGATGGCCTGTCATTGCCACAGGACTGGGATGCCCTGTCATTGCCACAGGACTGGGATGGCCTATCATTGCCACAGGACTGGGATGGCCTGTCATTGCCACAGGATTGGGATGCCCTGTCATTGCCACAGGACTGGGATGCCCTGTCATTGCCAAGGGACTGGGATGGCCTGTCATTGCCACAGGACTGGGATGGTCTGTCATTGCCACAGGACTGGGATGGCCTGTCATTGCCACAGGACTGGGACGGCCTGTCATTGCCACAGGACTGGGATGCCCTGTCATTGCCAAGGGACTGGGACGGCCTGTCATTGCCACAGGACTGGGATGGCCTGTCATTGCCACAGGACTGGGATGCCCTGTCATTGCCAAGGGACTGGGACGGCCTGTCATTGCCAAGGGCCTGGGATGCCCTGTCATTGCCACTGGACTGGGATGGCCTGTCATTGCCACAGGACTGGGATGGCCTGTCATTGCCACAGGACTGGGATGCCCTGTCATTGCCACAGGACTGGGATGGCCTGTCATTGCCACAGGACTGGGATGGCCTGTCATTGCCACAGGACTGGGATGCCCAGTCATTGCCACAGGACTGGGATGGCCTGTCATTGCCACAGGACTGGGATGGCCTGTCATTGCCACAGGACTGGGATGGCCTGTCACTGCCACAGGGCTGGGATGGCCTGTCATTGCCACAGGACTGGGATGCCCTGTCATTGCCACAGGACTGGGATGCCCTGTCATTGCCACAGGACTGGGATGGCCTGTCATTGCCACAGGACTGGGATGCCCTGTCATTGCCATGGGACTGGGATGGCCTGTCATTGCCTTTATTTATTCCATTATTAACTGACTGAAGCAACATAAATTGGAGGTTAAAATAATAAAGATTCATCACCACCAATCAGCTCGTTCCATTTCCCTGAAGTCACATTTATTTATAATCTAATAATCTAGGAATTAACTGAAATGATTTCTCCATTTTATTACCTAAACAGATTGGATTTAACTTACTGAAGAATTCAGACTTTTCATGCCAATCACTTGTCATTCAGCTTCAACTTTATCCTCTTGATTTGATCAACAGAACACTAACTGCAATTATATAAATAATCACATTGATTCAGGTTTATACTAATTAATGAATCATGACTCAGTACATTAATGCAGTGACCAGAATGCTTCTCGCATAATCTCCTTGCTTTTATTCCAGGCCTCATCCAAGAAAGGATTCTTGGCTGCCTGATCAATCTATCCAGCTGCCTGTGGATAGGGACTCCAATGCCTCTCTGTTGCTCTATGTTCTCAGATCATTCTATTTATAGTTCATTCCCTTGTTGTTTTCACTGAAATTCATTATCTCTCACTGTTTGCAGCACAGCAGTTATCACTGTTCACAGCGCCAGGGTCCCAGGTTCGATTCCCAGCTCGGTCACTGGTCTGTGCGGAGTCTGCATATTCTCTCTGTAGCTGTCTGGGTTTCCTCCAGGTGCTCCAGTTTCCTCCCATAATTCCTGAAAGACATGCTTGTGAGGTGAATTGGCCATTCTGAACTCTCCATCTGTGTACTGAACAGGCACCAGAATGTGGCGACTAGGGGATTTCACAGTCACTTCATTGCACTGTTGGCGTTAGCCTACTATGACAATAATAAAGATTATATTAAATTGAATTCCGGGGCGGCAAGTTGGCGCATTGGGGTATGTGGAACATTCCTTGTTCCAGGCCTACCCGGGTCCCCTCCCATAACCCCTTTACCGGTACATTGATGACTATTTTGGTGCTGATTTATGCTGTCGTCCGGAACTGGAAAAATTAATCACTTTGCTTCCAGTTTCCACCGCTTCATCACTTTCAACTGGTCCATCTTAGACTCCTCCCCTCCCTCCCTTCCCTCCTGACCTTGCTAGCTCCATTCTGGCAATAGACTATCTACAAATATCTTACAATCCCACTGACTCCCACAGCTATCCTCGCACCCTAACCCTGTAAGGATCCCTCCCTTTCTCTCAGCCTCCGCCTCTGTCGCATTTGTTCGATGATGCCACTTACCAAAGTGGTGCTTCAAATGTGCCTTCTTCTCCAACCATGATTCATCACCTACAGCTGTAGACGGGTCCTAAACACTGCACGGTCCATCTAACACCACTACCTCACCCCGTCCCCTCCCTCCAAGAAAAAGGATAGAATCCCCCTCATTCTCACATTTCCCCACCAGCCTCCGTATGCAAAGCATAATCCTCTGCCATTTTCACCAACTTCAACATGATGTCACCACAAACACGTATTCCCTTCACTCCCTCTGTCAGCATTCCA